>NW_006442497.1:4061020-4065206 GCF_000325575.1 Pteropus alecto | reverse complement strand
TTTGTTTTGTTTTTTATTAGTTTTAGGTATATAGCACAATGGTTAGGCATTTATATAATTTATGAAGTGATCCCCCCAGTTACTCTAGTAACCATATGGCACTATACATAGCCATTACAAGGAGTTTTCACTGCATAACCTTTTTTATCTCTGAAATGCTGAACCATGTGACTCGGTCACCTATTCAATAAATGAAACCTGGCCTTTCTCTTGATTCCACCATAGCACCTAGCACAGAACCTAGTACACAGTGAGTGGGTGCTCAATAAATGTTTGCCTGATTTAACTGAGCTAGCAAATAAAAGCCCAAGCACACAGCACATTCTGAATAAACACTGGATGCCTTGACTTAGCAGGGTAGGCCTTTGCCACGCAGAAGTAAACCAGGAAGTAGACAGAGGTAACATAGACTGAGATGACCCCTCTGGCATAAAGCCCTGTCCTGCCTTGAAAACCTGCATCAAGGAGAGATTAAAACCTGCATCAAGGAGAGATTAAAAACTAACCACTGACGTGTCCTCTAAATTCCCCTTCTGCAGCTCCACATGCTGGGCAGAAAGCTGGCCAGATCTGGAGAAAGCTGGTGGCTCTTACCTGGCTCTGGAGGCTCCTTGCTCACGTGCTCAGCTTCCATGGACCCAATGCCCCCACTAAACATGATGGGCTTGATCCACTCACGCCGCTGGCCATCTGGGAGCTGAAGGCCCAAAGAGCGGGCAAAGCCTGGAATATGGACATCACAGGGAGAGGGGACGGGTTCCAGTCACCCAGTGTCTTCAGCACTCACTCGGTCACACATTCCATCCCACCTCTGGCACTAGGTGTCTATTATTCCCAATGTCCCCCAGCCTCACCGGCCAGCACTGGTTCCCCAAACTTGTTGCCATAGTCAGAAGCCCCATTACTGGCCTCAATGGCAATCTCCAGGGGCTGGGCAAAGTTCCTAGGATACTGGAAGCTCGGATCCTCCCAGGGCAGACTGTATCCTGGATGCGAAAGAGAAAGTCAGAAGACAGAAGACAGAGTAGTCAGTCCTTCAAGAAGAGTTAAAGTCACCAAGGACTACCTGTATAGTGGAAGTCCTATTTTAGGAAGGTATAGAACTTGCCATAAAGCACTGGTCTTGCTCCCTACCTTCCACATCAGACTCCCTTCTGACTTTTAGGACCAGAATCCTTAAGACTGTCTAAGAAATTGGATTTAGAGGAAGGCGGTGGTCATAAGTTCTAGTCAGTATCATACTTTCTTGCTGAGCGGACACCAGTTTATAAAGAAAATTGTGGTTCTACAAAGCCTGGCAACATGGGTCTCCCTGGCCTATAGTCCTTCTGACCATGGTCGGTGAAAGGCCAGCTACTCTAGAGCCCTCCTCCCAAGAAAAGATGACCCAGGATTACCTGTGACCTAAGAAATAAACATGTTCAGTGCCTGCCAGGACAAGGAATTTGGAAGAGAAGATAGCTAGAGGAAAGAGATAGGACCTGGGATGTGCAGGTTTCCAAAGCAATAGCCAGCAGTGCCAGCCACCACATGGGCCCCACGGCCCGTGCACTGGACATCTCGAATCCGGCCCCCTGTGCCCGTGGTTGCACCGCAGAAGGGGGCTACTCCTGTGAAGAGAGGGGGATATGGGTACTGAAGAAACAAACCCCAGCTTTGACCATCCCATGGAAAATGAGGACAACCTGCCTACCAGACTGTTTTTCCTAGGCCCAGACTAGGGGCCTGGGACTTTCACCCTACCCTACACTCTCTGACTTATCCCTCCTGGGACTCAGCTCACCTGTAGGGAAGTTGTGGGTCTCTGCTGTGAAGACAACATGTCTCAGACCCTGCTGTTGCCGGAAGCAGCTTGGCTGTGTGGGGTCCTCAGGCCGCAGGAATTGGACTTCCCTCCCCTGGATTGCACTGTAAACACATCCACTCTGGACCTTGCTTCCTTCCTGGGATCTGTGCTTACCCCACCAAGGCCTGGGGCCTCTCTACTTCCAGCCTAGAACACAGCCTACCTGCTGTTATCACAGAACTTGAGGACATTGTTGGGGTTCGAGGATGCCTGTGTGCTCATGATGGACTCAAACAGCGACTGTGCCAGCTCTTGCCCATTCATGTGAAGTTGGCCCTTGAAGAACCAGTGTCGGCTGTGCTCACTGCAGAAGGTGACGGAGGAGGGGAAGGCAGGGTGGAAATATGGGGGTCATTTCTCAGGCCTTGCCATATCTTCTCACTAGCATTAACAGCAGAGTTACGGCCAGCTCATACTTAGATAATAAAGTACATTCCTATAATCTTCAAACATTGTCATTGTGGATTGTCCAAATCCAAAGTAAAGAGAAAACCAAGATTTGAAAGTAGACCAGTAGATAGATGGGGAGCCCAGGCCTCAAACAGACTCAGGGAGGTCCCTAAGGCAAGAGAGAACCATAAAAGCAAGTCCCTGTGCTCTTTCCTTCCAACCTCCAGAGGCTCAGACATCAGAATATCCCCATCCCTCCTCACCTATTGGACTGAGCCAAGTCGAAGGCCTCCACAATGCTAGGGTTCCGCTGCAGCTCCTGGAAGCGCTTGGTGTAGAAATCCAGGTCCCAAGAGTCTAGGGCCAGACCTAGGAGACAAACCCCAGAAGAACTGTTACACTCAGGCCGCCATTTCCCAGGTCTCCGTACCCCAACAAGCCTAGCGTGGGCCTTCCTCCCAGGGACCTCTGCTTACCTAGCTCCTGGTTGGCTCTCTCTAGGGCAGGCCGGCCCTCAGCCAGTATATCGATTGGGCCATCAAGGGGTGTTGGGATCCTCCCAAGGGAGAAGCTCTGGATGGGACAGGGGAAGTGCTGCTCTGTCATCCGGTCATGCAGGGTAGCCAGAGCAATAGCCTCCATCTCAGCTGAAGGTGGGTGGGTAAACTAGGGGCGGAGACACACAGAGAGGACAGGGGTAGTAAGTTGAAGAATAGACAGAATGGTCCACTCACCATCCTCCAAGCCATACAGGTCCAGCCCACTGCTAGCCCATAAGGCACCTTTGTTCAGATTAGAAATAGATACCCCTCCCAGGAATGATGTCAGGATACAGAGATTAGTAAGGGGAGCATAGGCTGGATTTCAGTCCCATTCGTTCTGCAACCAGGTGCCCTCAGGCAGTGAATAACCTGCAAACAGGGCAGGCCTAAAGCCAGGAGCTCCTCCTTTTGTTTCTCCCATTATTTCCTCATAGTTCAGAACCCAATCTCTTGTCTCTGGTCCATCTCCTCCTGATCTTCCACCCTGATTGCCTACTACCTCACCGAGAGCAGGTAGCGACGAGTAGTCTCCACACGGTCCACAGTCGCCAGCCCAGCAGCCTGGCACACTGACACAATGTTGGTAGATGCCGGGGTGGAGAAGTTCAGCCTGAGGAGTGGACCATATGGTTAGGACCTGAGAGCCCCAGCTGAGAAGGTGGATCCTGCCCACTGCTAACCAGCCATTGCCCATCTCTTACCCGCTACCAGTGGACTCCAGCCTCAGACCTGGGCACCAAGAAACCTGCTTTCAAAGGTCATTCAAATCAAACCATAACTGTCCTAGCATAAAAATGCTTTGATTTCAACTTCTCAGAATGCAACCAGTTTTACTTCCAGAATATGTCTGGGAGCTAGTTCATTCTTCAAAGACATTCACATTGTAGCACATCTTCTTATGTGAGGAAGGCATACACATGGCTTTGTAGGCAGGGAGTGGGATGCAGAGAAGGATCAACAAATCTCCCAAGGATCACAAGAGGAAGAAATGAAAGAATGGAAGTGGAAGGGGTGGGCAGTGCGTTTGGAAGAGATCATGTGCCTGGAATATGGAAGGAGCTTGCCCCAGGAGAGAAGCTTGCCTGGGTCCGACTTCTAGCAGCAGGTCACTGGAACCAGAAATGAGCCAGGACTCCTGAGCGACATCATCCAGTAACAAGGGGCAGCCAAAGAGCCATATCAGCTTCTTCATCTCCTCAGCACTTGGAAGGGACTCAGCTACAGGGAGACAAGGCAAGGCTACCTTGAGACACTGCCAATGGCACTGGGATACCTCCTGAAGGTATCCCAAACCTGTAATCCAAAACCTGTCTACAGCCATGCCACCCTGAATGTTCCTGATCTCATCTGATCTCAGAAGCTAAGCAGGGTCGGGCCTGGTTTGTACTTAGATGGGAGACCACCTAGA
>NW_006442497.1:4036053-4060936 GCF_000325575.1 Pteropus alecto | reverse complement strand
AAAAAAAAAAAAAAAGAATCCAAAACCTGTCCCAACCTGTCCAGTTCACATTGTAGCACAGCTCGGTCTTGAGACTCTGCAGCTCTGGCAGTTTCCCTCGCAGCTTCCTTTGAGTGTGGCCAAAGGCTGCACTCTCATGGCCAGAGGGACGAACATAGAAGTGAAGGACTGAGGACATCTCTTCAGGTGTCCCTTGCTGGAAACGAGTTAGGTTCCTAAGAAATAACATTAACTGTAGCCTATCTGTTGAACCAATTTCAAGTTTCAAGAACAGCTGAGGCTTTGGAGACAACAGGGATCAGTGGAGAAAATAGTAGGAGCATTCAGAGAAACAAGGTATCCTGAAAATGTAAGTTTTAACTAATCCTGCAAAATGTAGGCTTTAGTGATGTGGGACCAGGGAGCACAGGTATATCCATGACATGTGGTCCCTTGCACACCTGCACTTTGCGGGGCCCCAGCCACGTTCTTAGGAACACAACTGTGAACAAGATAAACACTACTTCTGCCCTTATAGAGCTTACATTTTACTGAGGAAAACAGGTAAGTACCCATACATTTCTAGTTCAGTGTGGTTAAGGCCAAGGGACTGTGGGTACCAACCTCATACTTTAGGAGTCGGGAATGACCTCTTGGAAGAAATGGCATCTAATTGTAAACCTGGAGGATGAGCTGGACTGGTGAAGTCAAATGATAGTTCCTTTATTTCAGTGCTTCAAAATGTTACGTCCCTGCTCAAGGTCAATCCAAAGCCTTTAGCCTGAAATTCAAAGGCCCTCCATACCTATCCCCAACTACCCTTCCAACTTCTGATGCCACTGCTTCTCAGCAGGACCCTGGCATTACTCAACAAACCCTGCCTGGCCTCCTCTCCATTCCTTTGCACCCTCCTAGAATTTCTATGCCTACTCTCATCCTATCCAAAGCCTCCCATTCTTCAAGATGCGTACAGATCTCACCAACTCTAAAAAGCATTCCTTGCTGCCCCAGTGCTCAGGGCTTCACATCTGTGCCACTCATTCAAACCTGATCATGCACAGGGGCTCACAGGTATACATGGCCTCTTCCCAAGGAAGAAGAAGGAAGAGAAAGTCATTGCCTCACTTCTCCACTTGGACAACTAACTAATATGTATCTCAAACCTAACTTACTCAAAACCGAATCTGACTATTCTGTCAAGGTCACCAAGGATTGTAATGTTGCTAATCCAGAGGTCACTTATCTTACTCAACCTCTCAGAAGTATTTGACTTATTCATTCCCTACCTCTTGAAACATCAGCCTCTGCTGGCTTCAACGACATCACTCTCCTGATATTCCTCTATCTTTTGGTTGCTACTGCTCAGTAACCTGTGCTGACTCATACGCTTCTGCTCTACCTCTAAATGTTGGGTGCCCAGGGCTCTGTCCTTTGTTCTCTTCCTTCTACATGCTCTTCCTAAGTGACCTCATCCAGACCTGTGGTTTTAAATACCATCTAATAAACTGAACCAGTGAAATTGTCAGCAATCAACCATTTTTGACCAAAAATGGCAATTTCACATGATTCGAGTTAATATCTGCCAACAGATTCCATAACTTTATTCAACCCTGACTCTCCCTGAAACTCTACACTAGGATATTCAAATGTTTACATAATATCTCCACATAAACGTCTCATAAACATAGATGATAGCCCGTTTGGGCTAAAACAGAAATTTTGATTTATCTTCTCCCAGTCTTCTCCATCACCATCACCTATTCAGTTGCTCAAGCCAAAGCACAAAAGTCAACCTTAATTCCTTTCTCTGAGCCCTCTATACCCAATCCATTAGCAGATTTATTTCCAAACATATCCCAAGTCTGTACACATCCTTTCATCTTTGTTACCATCACTCTAGAGCAAGTCACCACCACCACTCAGACTAATGCACTCGTCTCCTGACCAGTACCCCTGATTCCATTCCTGCCCCAACCACAATCCACTTGCCATGTGTCAGCATAAATGAGATTATGGCTTCTCAGTACACATGGTAAAACATTCCAAGTCAGTACATTGACTTACCTGGTCTGGCCACTGGCTACCTCTCCAACATTATCTCAGGCCACTCTCCTTCTCACCCAGAATACATCACCACACTGCCTTCTTTTCTAGTCCTCTAACTTGCCAAATTCCCTTCCCATAGGCATTTTTATCACCCTGATATTTGCATGGCTAGTTCTTTCTTGTTATTAGTTTTCAGGAGAAATTTTCCTTGGACAGGATTTCCTTGACCAACCACTCTGAGTAGTCACTATCGGATGGCCCGATTTTAATTTCTTATATAGAAATTATTATCTGACGTTTTATTTTTAGACCTATCTTCCCAATTAGAACAAAATCTCCATGTGGTCATGGACTGTATTGGATTCCAAGGTTTAGAACAATACCTGGGGCTTAAAAAGCAAAAAAATCTAAAATTTATTGACTGAACTCTTGATTTACATCACTCACCAGCCTCCCCTGCCCTATCCCTTTCAGGCCAGGCCTCATTTCATGAAACATTACTTCTGCCAGATTAGTCCTGATTCCTCCCTTCCACCCCAAGCTGATCACCTTTTCTAAGGTTAGGCCCCTCACAGCCGTCCTCCATCACATTCCTTCACGAGAATTATCACATCCTTAAATCATTTTATTAAACCACTTGATTTTCGTCTCATTCCAAGTGAAATGGAAGCTCCAAAAACGCAGGGAGAGATGTCTACATCAGGGCTGTAGACCTAACGACTAGCATGGTGCCTGACATAAAATAGGGAGTCTACAGATTGTCTTCGTTGGGAGAGAGGGGATGAGTTTAAGCCAGGTCTCCTCTGTCGCGCGTCAAATACACGCCTGCATTAAAGCAAGCCGGCGAGCCCCCGACGGACGCAGCTCGGCTTGGTGGGGATATTGAAGCCACCTGGATCAGGCTTGGGATGTGTGTCGAAGGGGTGCAGCGAAGAAAGGGAACCCAACCACCGATCGCTAGCCATACGCACGTGGAAGCAGTTCTTCCAGTCCCGGAGCTCCTTGAATCGTGGCGCGCTGAATGCGTCATCTGCGTGCGCCGCGGCCGGAAGCGGAGCCTGGGGGCTCTCTTACTCCCGCCACGGGAGGGGCTGCCGCCGAGTCCGTCCTTTGATTCTTAGAGAGGTTCCTCGCGCATGTGGTTTATCCCATAAATCTATCTTGAGTTGACGTTTGTGAAAATACAGTCAGCTCCATATTCCCGCCTCACTTGTTCCCGTGCAAACTGTGACAGAGACAGATACTCTGAATGCAGGAAACGGAATGAGAAGTATCTACCGTGTCCAGGACTCAGTTTCCCTATCCCTACTCCCTTGGCTTTTTTTCTTTCTTCCACTTTTTTTTCTTTCTTTAATGAAAGAAATTATTTAATTCCTAGCAGAGTGGGAGGTATATATTTTTTAGCTTCCATATTCTTGCTCGTTATAGTAACAACAATTATAGGAAACATTTATTGAGCACCCATTAAGGCATGATCTCTTTTGATATTCACAAAAAAACTACTTTACAGATGCAGAAGCTGAGGCTCATTACAGTGACTTGTTTCTTAGTTCTGTAACTCAAAACACTTAGCACTTTCTACTATGTACATATTTTTGTGATTTTGAAACCTTCATAATACATAAATGTATGGTTGTATTAGTCAATATGCTATCACAAAACAGATGGCACACTGAATAGGATTTAATCAATAATAATTTAATAATCTACTTAGAGATATGAGCAGGATTAAGGGACCCAACATAGTACAGTGGGGAATCCAGAGCCTGACAACTGCAGAAAATGGTTACCACCTGTAGGCTTGAACCGACAAAGGGAGGAATGGTATTATCAGCTGAGAGAGATGTGGAGCCATGAAAGAAGAGCATCCAATAGGGCAAAGGAAGCCATTGCCACAAGTACAGCATTGAGGGATAAAGGGAATGAACAGGATTTTCTCTCCTGTCCTTGTCTCTGCACGAACTATTTTGTTTTCTATCAGCCAAAGCTAGCTCGAAGGGATGAGGGAAAGAAAGCTGACGTGGTGCACCAGAGAAACACAATACCCAGTCCAATGGTCTTTCTAATGAGTCAGGCAACACAGAAACATTTGGAGTAAAAAGTGAAAGTCATTATCCCCATCCTTCTCCCCTTCCCGATCCCCTCTCCAGAATAGGGCCAAGATTAGAATAACGCAAGTGAGGCACCTAGAGTGCAAAATTTAATAAATTTTAGGTGCCTCACTTGCCTCACCCTAATTCCAGCCCTACCTCAGACATAACAATTATTACGTTGGGTGTGTACGATTCCAAGCTGCTGAAATAAGTACTCTCTGGTTCATTTCTGACAGAGGCCACATGTTGATCCCTGGCATCTGATCACTCCTGGATTTCTTTTCCTCCAGGAACTCCCTGAATTCATCTCAGACCTGCCTTCCAGCTCCTTCTGGAAACCCTTGTTTGCTTAGCTCTCTGTCTATCTGGTTCTCTCTCCTCTACATTTTATTTTATTTTTTATTTTTATTTTTTAGGTGAGGCAACCCTTGCTTGACCTCACAGATTGCAAGAACCTTGTCAGCTTACAATCCCTTATTTTTTTATTTCTTATGCCTACAGCACCTGGTCTTCCTAGGTGGTCACCCATCCAAGTACTAACCAGGCCCACCCCTGCTTAGCTTCCAAGATCAGATGGGATCGGGCTTGTCCAGGGTAGCATGGCCGTAGACTCTCCTCTACATTTTAGCACTTCCAGTGTACCACAACATTTCAGCTTTCACTTCCATATAGTGACTTCCAAATTCATCCATTTGGCCCTGATCCCTCTCCTGACTTTGGTCCCATATGTCTAGCAGTCCCCTGGACAAGCATAGCCTGTTCAAAATCACCAGGTTTGAAACAGCTGCCAATTCTCCACACTTCTTTCCTTCTGAAACACACCAGCTACTCTTCTCCATGCTTCCCTAACATCTTTCCACCATTACTTTCCTTTAAGACACTTATTAAATTAAGCCTGATTTACTTCAGTGGCCTCCTGTTCTCTAGTGCCCCTCTCATTTGGTCCTGTATGCTTCCACCAGGTTGAGCTCCTAACCTCATATTTAAATCACATGAATTGGGGAAGTGGGGGGTTCCAGTACAACTCCCTCTGATCACTGTAGCATAAACTCAACTCTGTCTCCTAAGAAGTATCAAAAGTAAATCCCATAATGGGGCATCACTTCATAAATTATATAAATGTCTAACCACTATGCTGTACACCGGAAACTAATATAAAGTAATACTGAATGTAAACTCTAATTGAAAAATACAAATTAAAAAAGTAAATCTCAGGATATAGGGCACATCTCTATGGATTTAATAAATAGAGAGGGCCTTCTGGAGTTGAGAAAATACTGAAAGCAAAAGGAATAATTAGGTTTGGGACTTTCACTAAGATTTCATTAATGTTCTAATAAGGGAGCCAGTGTGGCTGGAGTGGAGGGAGAGAGACAGGTTTCAGTTTCTTCTGGAGATTTGTTGTTGTTTTGGTGGAAATGGAAGGAACACATCTCTGAAGAAATAATGAGAAATAATTGCAAACATTCGCTTTATAAAGAACTTGGCACCACAGTGCATAACAAGTTCATGCAATAAGGAATAGAGATGAGAAAAGAGTAAAGATCAGGAATATATAAAATGGCATCGCTTTAACCAAGCTGCTAAAATTATTACCATTATGAAGGTTGAGGCATGAGGAAAGACTTATTCTTGTGCTAACTAGCCTGAAAACAAACTTTTTGAAATTTCCAGTCCTGTGGCAACACCTGGATATACATCTGGATATACATCTGGACACACTCTAGACTCGAGGTAACCCTTTGAGTACCTCCCTGAAAGTCTCACATATCCATACCACCTGACATCCATTATTCAGACTACTAGATGTGACCAGACCTCCTGGCACCCATCTTCCAGACCACTTGGCAACCATCATCTAGGCCACTTAATGTTTGATAACTATCCTGGATCAATCCTAGGGCTAAGAATGCAGAACTGATATTTCTCAAGAATGTACTTTTTACTGTAAGAACTCTTGACTTTTTTTTCTTCTTTGGAACACTTCTAGGTTTTTGCCTAGCTGTGTTTCCAGTGTGCAAACCCCAAATCTTTGTCATTTATTTCTAGACAAAGCCTCCTGACTCTCAAATGTTTTGAGAACATTTGACAGACAGCTCGCATCAAAAGTGAAGTTGAATTAGGATATCATAACTTGTAGAATGAAAGTGTTTATTTTCCTGTTAAATGACTAGAGCATTCTTTTTGTCTTACGATGTTTATATGTACAATATCATAATCAATGTTTATTCTATCTTGGTCCAAAAATGATGTGAAGCAGCCATAAGTGTACAATGGCCTTCAAAACTCCTCTTTCACTTTACAGCTTTGATCTCTCCTCCTCTGCAGCCTCACTGACTTCATTGCATTTCTTTCCACCACAGGGCCTTTCTGTTTATTGTTCCCACTGGCCATTCCTTCTCTTTGATCCCCATCATATGAATCCTTCATGTTTTTCAATTATTTACTATAAAGTCAACTTTTCAGTAAAGCCTTCTCTACATAAAAGAGACACACCACCACCTGCATTCCCTATTACTAACATTCCGCACATTTTACCTTTTTTTTCCAGTCTCCTTGTTCTAGAATTTAAGCTCCATGCGAGCAGGGAATTTCTGTCTTGTTCACTACTGTAAGCCCAGAACCTAGAACAGTGCCTGCCACATAGTTGCATAAATTCTGTGCACTCCACTGCCTGCTAAACCATGAAATGATTGGCCGGTTGACTAAATTAGGGAGAGCAATGGCTTTCATTATTTGATCTACAAATATTTATCACGTCTCATTTAGCAACAAGCACTGTTCTAGGCATCAAAATTCAAAGATAAATAAAATAAGTGGGATAAAGCTCCTAGATACTCACACCCAAGTGGGGAAAAACAGTTAATAATTACAGTAATATAGAAATTATATACTCTGGCTGTGTTAAAGAGGAAACACCTCTCTCTGCTTGGCTAGATCTGGGAGATCCAAAGATGCTTACGAGTTATCAACCAGGCCGGCTGTGTCTGAGGTCCTGAGCTCCTGAGCTCCTCCACCCCGCCCCAGGGACTGCCAGACAGGATATCACTGGGGAATAGAAACAGAGGTGCCAGAGGGCGGGGCAGAGGTGCCAGAGGGCGGAGCAGAGGTGAGAGTGGAACAGAGAGGTCTTAACGGATGTAGGGTGGGGAGAAGCCGGAGGTGGAGCCGAGAACGCGCCCGTTGATGACGTCACAGGTCGGCCCTCTATGGATCATTCTGGCCAGCGGCGCTTTGCTCACCTTCCAGGAGCAAGTCCTGTGGCGTATCATGACTGCTCACCCGGCACAAGCTCCAGGCTCCGTGAGTGCCGTTCTCTGACCCTCGTCCTTTTTTCTTGTCTGTCCCGGATTTTCTTTTCTGTTCCTTCCACCTTGCCTCTTCCCCTCCCTGACTTCGCTGGCCGCGCAGGGGTGATGGGGAGCCTGTGAGGCTGTTCGTCCTACCCCTCTCACTGGTTCTGCGAATATATTTGTTCATTACTGCAGCGACTACTGTGAGCCTTAAACACGTCTCGTTCCACTCTCTAGGCATCAAGACCAGTAGGAAGCCAGGAGCAGACTAATGGCGAACTTTGGGCTGTGGGTTCTTGAGAGAGACCCCTGATTCAACTCTAACTGGTTATCAGGAAAAGCTTTTGAAACCCAAAGTACGTGTAGGAGTTAGTAAAGCAAAAAACAAACAAACAAACAAAACACTGTAAGAGGTCTCAAGGTGGAGGCAAAAACATGTTCAAAGGCGAGATAGAGAAAATGTCTTTGAAAAACTCAAAAAGTTCAATTGGATGGTGGTAGAGGGGTCAAAGCTGACAGTCTTATAAGTCTTGTTAAGCAGCGACTTTAACCCGAGGACCATTGGGAGTTATTAAGGGTTTTAAACAGAAAAGTAGGTGACATTTTAATTTCCCTTTCCTGAGGTAGCAGTGTAGAGAGTGGACTGGAGTACCAATTAGAAGGCTGTAGTTGAAATATAATGAGAGAGGATGATGACTCTGACCATGGCGGCAATGTTGAGGTACCAGAGATGAAGACAGTAAAAAAAAATAAAAATCAAGGACATAGAATCTAAAGGACTTGGGTCTTGTGAAGGGAAAGGAAAGGAGTTAAGGAGTCAAGATAGAACTATTTGCTTGAGGGTGCTATTTGCTAAGTTAGTGAACACTGGAAGAGGAGTGGATTTTGTGAAAAGTTCAATGTTGGGCATCCTTGGTGCATGTAGGTTGGCCAGGTGGGGAATCCGATCGCACATGGATATAACTAGAGCTCTAGAGAGAGATCAACTAAAGTAGAGATATAGGAACAATCAGCTAATAAAGCCATCCAGTGGATGAGGTCATTGATAAGAAAATATATAGTGTTCTCAAACTTATATTAACCTATATTAGTATCAATCTGGGGAGCTTATTTAAAATACAGACTCCATTCCCCCCCCATTCTGATTCAGTAGTTGAGGTCACCCAAAAATCACCTGCATTTTAAATAAAACTGGCGATTCTGAGGTACCACTTTGAGAAACAGTAGTGTTCAATCTGCCAAGCAATGGACAACCTCTCAGAGGAATAGGAGTAAAAAAGATGACCAAGAGAGAAAGGCAGATGTATGAGAGCCTGAGCTTAGATTATATTGGTGGGCAGTTCTGAATGATAACCTGGTCCAGTTTTGACAACCATGACATGAGTGGGAGTGTTTGGCTGAGGTGAAATGAAGGTGAAGGTTAGTGGTAGGACTGTTCACGAGGACACTGAAGTCATCGAGAACTTGAAGACTGGTTTTTCGAGCTGTTTCTAAGCTGCTAAATATTCACCGAATGTGGAGTATTGACCAGAAGGCTAATAGAAGAGCATTGGAGGAACAGGGATAGAACTGTAATAGTTTAGAATTAACACTGGAGATCAAGAAGGATAAAAGACCTACCTCTAAGTTTTGTTGAATTCTGTTGGAATTTAAAAATAAAACTGCCCAGCACCAGGAGTAGGCCAAGCTGGTCCCATGTCCTAGAGTTATCTACATAGAGAGGGAACTATGTGTCCAGAATCTATGGTGAGTATATAAAGGTGGTTCATGTCCTCCTTAGGAAGCTCACATCTTAGCCGAAAAGACAGAACAGGAAACATCCAGTGGGATTGTATCATATATGCATTTAGCTTATGGGAACTCAAATGTATGGATGACTAAAAAAGTGGAATAATTAAAAATTATACTTTGTCTTTTTTCTTTTAATGTACTGTTTATTATTAGATACATTTCCATTTCCATATAAGTTACTATATAGTACTATATCCAATTCAAAGGATTTTTTTCAAGGGTGATTTTTGACCAATCTTTTTTTCAACTTACTGGCTTTAGAAGCAGACCCTACATAAAATGGGATACCACTATCTTTGGTGATCATTGCTTTTAATAGAGATATGTGCAAGGTGCTGTGGGAGTTCCAAGGAGGGAGCAGCATTCTGCCTGGGATGATCATAGAAAGGTTCACAGAGGAATATATATTCTAGTTGAGCACTTTAAGGATTGGTACAGATTTATTAAAGAAAGAGACAAGACCAAAGCTGGATGGCCAACTCTCTGAGCTGATGATTGTACGGCTGGACTAAAGACTTCTAAGGTTTCTTTAAGCTCTAAACTTTTTTACTTTTCTTTTTCATTTACATGCCCTCTTGATTTTTCTTTTTTCTATTCCTTTATTCTTCCCAGAATTTCCTTGGTGGGCAGGATGGTCATGAAGATGTTCTTACTAGATTTACTTTCCTCAGGAGCAAGCCTGGCTTGAGGCTGCCCAGGCCTTCATCCAAGAGACCCTGTGTCCAGCTGGCAAAGAGTCTAACGTCCAGTTGACTCAGTTGATAATTGACTGTGTGAAGACTACCTGGTTGTCCCAGGGAAGGAACCAAGGTTTTACACTGCCCCTCAGCTACAGGTAAGGAGAGGTTAGCTTCAGTGAGAAGTTCAATTTGGAATTTAAAGGAAGGAACTGCGAAGAGTGAGGGGAAACTTGCAAAGGGGAAGAAAAGGTGGTATAAACACAATCCCCTTCTGCCAGACTTTTCCATTCTCCATCAAGCTGCTTTCCTTTTCCTATAGTTCTCCGAAATTGGCTTAAGTCAAGGTTAGAGACAAGGAAAGGAAGGAAGAGGGTGTGGAGAAGATTGAAAGAAAATTTGGAAAAAGCTCTCAAAGTGGGGAGAGAGGCTGATACTATTTCATTTTGTATATTAGGTAACTAAGATTCACTAGGTGCAAATAGTTGTGTTTAAGAAGACCTGAGTTTAAGATCTTCTGAAGGTTTTTTTTTTTTAAACTACGCTAGCATTTCCTAAACTGTTCTAGGCAATATTAATAAAGTACCACAAGAAAAAAGCACCGTGGCTAAATAAATTTGAGAGAGATTGGATATGATAAGCTTCTCTAGGAGGGTCATGAGGCTCATTAACATTAAAGGCTGAAAAGTACTGCAAAAAGAAGCCTATTTACCTTGTCATAGAAGTACCCACTATCTTGAGTATGTATATTATTCCTGTAGATATCTTTATATTTTTACTTCACATGTGTATATCCCCAAGCAATATACAGTAGAGTTTTGCATACCTTTAGACTTTATATAAATGGTACTATACCTTATATGTCCTTTGTAATTTGCTGTTTGTACTTAAAATTATGCTTCCAAAATTTATTCATATTAATAGCTCTAGCTCATTTATTTCAACTGCTGTATGGTATTCTATTATGTGAATATACATATCACTGTGCATTTATCTTTTTAAAAAATAAAAAAGGTAGAAATATGTTTAGCTTTGTTTAATTTGTCATTTCCCAGACTTTTTTGGGCACAAGATACTTTTTCCCTGGCACTCCCTTAACCTGCTTATAGCAGTTTGAGAAACACTTCACTCAGCCTAGCAATCTGTCATAGTCTGTAAAGGCAAGGGATCTTTGGTGAGAAGACAGCTTAATTGTACTCCATGTTATCCAAAAAAACATTTAAAAAATTCTGTGTAATTTTCTCATCCATGGACTTTATTATGAATCAATAGGAAATAAAAAGAGGTGAAGAAATGGGAACCCTTGTCCATTGTTGGTGGGAATGTAAATTAGTACAGCCATTATGGAAATGGTATGGAGGTATCTCAAAAAAATTAAGACTAGAACTACCTAAATGATCAAGCAATTACTCTTCTGGTTATTTCCCTGAAAAATATGAAAACACTTATATGTAAAAATATATGTATCCCTATGTTCATTGCAGCATTACTAACAATAGTCAAGACATAGAAACAGTCTAAGTACATTGATGGATGATTGGATAAAGAAGATGAAGCTTGTGTGTACACACACACATAATAGAATACTACTCAGCCATAAAGAAGATGGAATATAGCCATTTGCAACAACATGATGGATCTTGAGAGTATTATGCTAAGTGAAATAAGTCATATGGAAAAGGACAAAAATTGGTTGATTTCACTCATGTGTAGAATATAAAACAAAAACAAACAAAACAAAAGTGAACTCATAGATAGAGTGATGGTTACCAGAGGGGAAACAGGATTTGGGGGGAGGACGAAGTGGATAGAGAGGGTCAAATATACAGTAATGGAAGGAAATTGGACTATATAAAGAGCATGCAATAGAGTATAGATGTTGAATTATAATCTCGTACACCTGAAAATTATGTTATTAACCAATGTTACCCCAATAAATGTAATTTTTTTAAAAAATTAAATTCAACAAGGATAGGGGGGAAATCCTAAGATGGAATACTGAGGGAAACAAATGAATCTAACAATTACAATGTTATTCATAACTACACAGAACAGGAAAATTTTCTTTCAACTATATCCTCAGAATAAAGACAAAAAGAATCGCAAATGCAATAAACCAGTGATAACCAAAATTTCTGGTCTTCCAGAATGTAAATCAATGCACTGCTTCCGTTACTGAGAAGTCTTGCCTATGCAAAAATGTCAGCTGAACTAAACTGTGTTGTTTGGCATTGTGTTTAGCCAGATACTTAACTCTCAGTTTTGAAAACCATAACGTTTTGCCATATTTGCTTCAGTTCTCTTTTATAAGAAGTAAAGTGTTACAGATTTGGTAAAGTCCCCTAAGTGCTCTATCCTGATCCAGTTCTCTACCCCTTCTCCTTAAGTAATCAGTGTCCTGAAGGGAGGAGGTACAGCCTCATCCAATAAGCACACCATCAGCTTCATTGGCTGTTTTCGCATTGCTCTCCAATGGAGTTGTGCCAGTTGACACACATACCAGTATATATCTGTATCCTGAATCTTTTTCATATCTTGTTTTTGCCTTTTAAAAAAAAATTTTTTTGGCCTATTTGATAGGATTAAATGATATTGTAATTCCAAATTAATTTCTGAGAGCCCTTTTACCTGGGGGCTTTTTTCTTTTCCTCCTATGTAACTCTTCTCCTTTGGACTCTGTTTTTCCTTTCTTTTCCTATAATTCTTGTCTATGTTCATAACTTTTAAGATTCCGTTGTTTTTTTAAATATAGAATGAGATCTCATCTGAAACTGTCCTACTAGTATGGGAAAAGCCCTGGGACAGGAGAGCTACTTATCAACCAGTCATAGTTGAAGAAATTGTGATTTCCATGAAGTCTTTAATTGGAGTGGGGTTGAGGTCTCCCACTGGTGAGTTGAGTGTATGCCTAGTGGCCTCGGTGATCACAGTCTGATTAAAGGAAGATCCAAATCTCTCCAAATTCTGATATTACTAGAATAATTGAAAAGTGGTAAGTCAGCAATTTTTAGAAAACTTGGAACCTTTTTAAAGTTTCTTGTTATTCAAGATAAATATAAAATTGATAGTATAATATATAGACATGACGAGTTCATAAAGTGAATAAGGGTAAAATAGAAATTATTTGACAGACATAAATATTCATTTCTTCATTCTCCTTCATTGAGTGCCTGTTGTATGCCAGGCATTGTGCTAGGCCTTGAAAGTTGGAGAGCAATGATAAATGCAAAGGATTTGAGGCTATCACCTTCAGTTCCTGACCCAAACCCTAAAGAATCTGGGAAAAGTGACCCCTGTTTTTATTGTTTTCTGTCCTGAAGGTGTCTAAGAAACAGCTCTCTCCCACTGCTTTTGCCTGGGCATTTAGAGAAGTAGAGAAACACAGAAAGAACATGGACTTTTGAGTGAGGTGCACTTAGCTTTGCCACCTGCGCCACTGTGTACCTGAACCTCTCTGTTTCCTCGTTGGTAGTCTTACAAGGGGTTTTAGTGAAATTCAATACAATATCAAGCGTGAACGGACCCAGTATAGTATAGTAAGAGAGGCTCAACGCATGTCAGTTTCTATCTTTGCTGTTTACCTGCTTCAAAGCCATTTGAGAAAGAATGAAGCAGATATGGAAGGGCAGTGAGCCATCTAGAACAACATTCCCACGCTTCAGTACTCATGTGTGGTTGATCTTTACGAGTACAATCAGGATAAATTGTGATGTTTCGTAACCATATCCTATTTCTTTTCTACTCAAAAAATCATAGGAATGCAAGTGTGGAATAATGATATTACAAAGATGTGAATCTATCACAACTTTGATAATTTAACTGTTATCACATTATCCATGATATACCTCACAATAGTAACTCAGCAGTGTTGCAATACTTTGCTTAAGAATGGCCGATCTCATACATCTCTTGAGATTTGGAAACTCTTGATACTAACTCCCATCTCAGCCTCAGTTTCCCAGCTAGTCTCTAGTCCTGTGATCTTCTAGACTAGGAAGGAAACCCGGCTAGGTCCATTGAGTTTGAGCCATTAGGCAGATGCCTAAGTGGCCCCATTGGAGTTTTCTGTTTAAGAGCTCTGAGATGCTATCGAAGGAGCTATTTGTAAAATATTCTGTAAAATGTTCTCCCCACATTCATCTCCTCAGGCTGCTTTTGCATTCCTACTTCATTTCTCTTAGTCTTCTCTGTGGCTTTATCTTGTTCAAGATATTATTCAGCAGACTTTCTTTCTACTTTCTCCCTTGGTACTACCCAGTCTTTGAACCCAGATCCCATCCTCATTTTCTTAGACTCTTCACCCCAGCTTTCCCCGCCTTTAGTTAATCAAACAACCTCCTTTCTTAGTCCGTGTTCCCCATTGACCTTTCCTTGGGATAGTGGGGGGATTTGTTGGGGGTTGAAATTAACTTCTTAGGCTTGGATACAGCTTTGTAAGACTTTGCTTCCTTCATTCTGCAGCTTTGTCTCAGTACAGGACCTCAAGACCCACCAGCACCTCCCATGCTGCAGCCACCTGTCCTGGAGCAGTACCGCGTACCAGGCTTGGGCCCAAGAAGCTGGACTAAGTGGGACCCTGCCCCGGGAGCGGCTTTTACTTTTAGGGACACTAACAGACCTATCAGGGGACTTGGAACAAAAGTGCAGGAATGGAAATCTTTATGTGAGAGATAACACTGGTATCCTGGGCTGTGAGGTGAGTAGGAAGGGGAGGTTAGATGCTCAGATCCTAACAAGAATGGTACCTAGGAGTGAGGCAGTTAAGTCTCTGAGGGAGCAAAGGTAGAAGGGATTAAATGGGATATGAGGATCTTGATTAACCCTTTCTCTTGGTCTTTTTTAGCTCATAGATCTGGACCTTTCTTGGTTGAGCCATCTCTTTCTGTTCCCCAGTTGGAGTTACCTCCCTCCTGCCAGGGGTAATTTCTCAGAAGAAGGGCACTTGGAGCTCTGGGGTGCCCCTGTGCCAGTGTTTCCCTTGACCATCAGTGCTGGCCCTCTCACCCCTATCTCTGTTCTCTACCCTGAGGCTGCTTCCCGCCTGCTCAGGCACAGGTAATTCTTCCCTCTTTAGGGGATGAGGGAGCACTGTGAAACTGGGAGGATGATGATGGGTCGGTGGAAAGAAGGCGAGAGGGTATTGAGAGTAATATAGATGGAATGTTCCAAATCAAGGGAACGATAAGGCCTCTTTTAGAATAATATCTTTGGAATCGCTGGGGAAATAGGGAAATTTTACATCACAACTGGATTTTTCTTTATGTGGGAGGGGAGGCATTTGTTGGGTAAAAGAAAAGAAATAAAAATGATTTTTTCTCTCTTCTTTCTACCTTCCTTAGGAGCAAGCTCAAAGTCGTGCAGCCAAACCTGGCTGGGAAGCTGGTTCGATTGAGTGCCCTGGTGAAAAGTCAAAAGAAAGCTTACTTTGTCCTGTCTCTTGGTGAATCATCCCCAGCTGGCAGCCAAACTGGCAGTTATGTGTCCATCATCGTTCAGGTGAGGAATGGGGTCAGTTCAGGGGCATGGAGATACAGAAGTGGTGTTAGAACTCTTAATAGGAAAGATAACATCTTAGGAGGAACCACAAAGGAAAGGTGGAGAGTTCTTTTCTGGAACAGTGATGTTGAGGGAAGATTCCAGGTAACGTCCTGGACTTGCCTGCCATGCAGTTCATTTGAGTAGACAACTTTTGTATTGTGTGTGACATTTTGAAAATCTGCCAAAATCACTTGATTTTTTTTCCCCTACATTAGAAGGATGACCAAGGAAATTATTTATCTGAACATTCTTAAGACATTAAATATATACACTTTTTAAAAGTGTAGTTATATGACTTATAACTTGGTACTTATTGTAGACTCTTATCAACTGGTAAAATTTTAAAATCATTAATGTATACACCAGTTATTGTTATATGTCTTATAAATTATCTGAACAGGGTTCCAAAAGCATTCAAAACAATTAAAGAATGAAAAGCCTTTCTAACATGCATATTAGAAAAAAAAGGAAATTGAAATTTATTAGCACTATTAGAATTCTTAACTGTGTCTGTGTGTGTCATGAGTTTAAATAACAGTGATTAGAGTATAATGGATCTAAAAATGCTAAAACTAAAAATTCTTAGAAGCCACCCAAATTTCTGATCCTGCTTTTTTCTTCTGGGTTAAAGAGGAGCTTTTGTATTTTTTTCCACATTAGAATATTTTAAGTCTCCTGGAGACCATTCAAATGGTCTGTGCAGAGTGGGATTGGCTCATTCATGTATTATATGTCAAGAGAGAAATCTCTGAATTTCTGCAGGGTGACCAAAGTCCGGTAAACCCTTTGGGTAGTTTATCTTATTGTAGATTTTATATGGTATTGATTTATGAAATAAGCAGAGAAATGCAAAACAGTATGTAAGTTCTAAGATGTGTGGTATAGTTTGTAACTGCTGTAGCACGTTATCTGGAGTTTATTATGTGGAGGGAAGCCTTATGAGAGAGTTTAGACTTGATCTGAGGCTTGAAGATTGGACAGGATTTAAAGCACTAGGAGAGAGGGGAGGATTTTTAGGACTAGAGAATCACCTGTACCAAGATTCAACTTTTATCGAGTATGTAATATAATGCTAGGCACTTTGGTCAGTTCAGAGGCACAAAATTGAAGCTCTCAGCCAGATAATTAAGTCAATAGTTACTGTTCAAGATCATAAGTGCTGTGGTAAGTACATGTCCAAGCACAAGGTTATGAGGGTACAGAGGTGGGCTTTGGCATAAGCCTGAGGGGTGAGGAGAGGAGTGATCTTGGTGTGTTTGTGGGCTACTGAAGGGACATACTGTCACTCTAGATGACCCCAGTAAATCTCTCCTATAGTAGAAGAGTGAGGTCATTTCTTGAAAATGAAGGACTGGACTCAGTAAAGAGGAGTAAAGGTCAGGGTTAAGAGATTGCTAAGCAGTGATGGGACCCAGCTGGAGAGGGTCACTATCAGCATTTGGCACTGGGGTGGCATGGGTCTGTCTTCCTCAAGTAGGTTTTTTGCCTTGGGAAAGGAGTTGTGGAATTAGCCATGGTGATGTGGTATTAGAACAGAGGAAGGGAAGGACCTCAGTGTCTGAATAAAGGAGAAGGGCCTGCAATATTGGAGGTCCTAGTGAAAGGTTAATGAGCAAAGGAGGGTTGGGGGAGAGCAGAAGCACCAGTATTCATTTGTTTGTTCAGTCAAACCATTATTAACTACTTGTTTTGCACAGTCAGTAAGCTTAAGTGAGGTCTTAGCAATACCTTACAATGAATTGTGACATCCAAGGTCTGATTGGTGATACTCAGCTGGTTTTAGAGTAGATTGGAGGTCTGTGAAGTTGAGCACAGGGAACTGAAGTTCAAGTGTCTTGACCATCACTGTGTTTTGAAGGCCCTCAGAATGGCAACAGTACCATTGTGCCTGTGGGAGTATAGGAGTATACCCTAGAAGACTGGTATACTTAAGAACAGTCTCTTTTTACTTCGTGCTTAAATTTCTTCAACAACCATCCTTCCCCAGTCCATGTAATGCCCTGTTGTCAGATGTTTATTTTTATTTTCCTGCTTTGATATATCTTATTTTCTTATAAAGTCTTCAGTGTGTTTTTTTCCCCCTCAACTTGGCTGTCTCATCTTGTCTCCAGCACCTCCCAGGAACATTCCTTTTTCTTCATCCTTGCCAGTGTTTTCACTGCCTTGCTTGTTCTGAGTTCTGCACATTTCCATGTTGTTGCCTCCTGCTTGAATCACCTTTCTTTCTCTCCACTTTGACAAACTGGAGATGTCCTTCAGGACCCTGTTCAAGTTTTACTTCTTTCACTTGGGCTTCCCGATCATTCCAACATCCTAACCTCCTCTCTCTTTCTCCGAAAACTTAGCGAATGTGTATTCTTTTTGCCACTTGATCATACATGGCCCCATATTATGACTTGGGTTTACGTCTGTGTTTCCCAGTGGTTTAAAATATGTTAGAAGAGAGGGAATAGTCTATTATATTTCCCTTAACATCTGTTTCCATACTAGATACATACCTACATATCCAGTGCATGTTGATTGAATAAGTGAAAGTTGTTTATATGTTATGGGGTGGAATAGGGAAAAGTCAAAAAGGACCTAATTTTCTAAATGGAATGTTTATGTGTTTTGGAGGAAGTTTTACAGATGGTTTGTATCTTGGGGGAGGAATTAGGAAACATTTGGCATCTCCTTTGAGAGGAGAGATCCTGAAAGTTCTATGGTTTAAAATTTAATTTATAAACAAGGAAGATGAAGAAGCAAGGAAAGCTCATGAAGAACAGATCTTTGAGGTCAAATCATGATGGAAAGGGACTCTGGCAAAAGGACAGCATTGTGGGAAGCATCTCATGTACCATGTTGCCTGCCTCTGCAGGTCCCTGCCCAGCTGGTCTGGCACCGAGCCCTTTGGCCTGGTAGGGCCTATGTGCTGACAGAGCTTCGAGTATCCAAGATCCATGGTCACCGTTACCATGTTTGGACAACTAGTCCCTCCTCCCGTCTGTTGCCGCTGAAACCAGAATGTGTGCGAGAGCTGGAACTAAAATTAGAGCCAGACGAACTCCTCTTAGAGGCTGACCCCAAGCCACACCCTAGGCCCAGCAACTCCCAAGACAGGAAGGAGCAAAAAGGTCTTGTCCGGGACTCCAGACTCTTATCATATACGGTGAGTATAGGGAAGAGATCCTAGAGCTTGAGGGGCAGGAAATGTTTATCTTCAAAGGGGAAGGAAATAGAGATCAACTGGCTCTTTGACCTTTTTGCAGGGAACGGTCACGGGTGTGCTGAATCAGCCTGCTGGCCTCTATGAACTGGATGGGCAGCTGGGGCTTTGTCTTGCTTACCAGCAATTCCATGGCCTCAGGCGGGTGGTGCGACCAGGAGTCTGTCTGGAGGTACATGAGGGATCAGGGCTGGTGATAAAGAGAGGCCTTCTCAGCAGCTTCTTTAACCTTTATAGGCTGGTCTTTTTTTTTTTTTTTTTTTTTTTGGTAGCAGGGTGAGAACCTTTATAGCAAAAATATAAAAATAATAAGTGTGTATCGGGGTCAGGGAGCATGTGCATTCGTTAAGAATGATTTGGATGAGAGTGCAGATCAGGAAGTAGTAGAATCTGGGGCTCATGGAGAAGGGGTTGGGACCAGAGTGTCTCTCCTTCATAGAAGGGCCTTCTAACTGGAGGAAGAGATGCACAGTTATAGGAAGAGCCAGAATGATGTCAGGTGGCCTGGTGAGTAGGTAAGCCATACCAGCTAGGAGTCCTCTGGTCCATGGAAAGACTGGGTGAAGCTTGTGAAAGATGAAGCCTTACCCCAAGGGCAGTGGGTTGTGATGGAAGGTAAGGCATGGAGGCCGAAAGGAAATCGCCTGTATAGGAAAAATTGGGTTTCTGTTAGAACTCAGGAAATGGAAAACTACAGTTAACTGCCTGGAGTCATTGAGTTGGCTTCACTTCTCCTTTTTCACTTTTTCTGCCTTTCTCCAGCTCCAGGATGTTCACCTCCTTCAGTCAGTGGGTGGAGGGACAAGAAGGCCAGTGCTAGCCCCTTGTCTCCGTGGTGCCATTCTACTTCGAGGATTCTCTCGTCAGAAGCCTGAGACTCAGACTTCCCCCCAAGCCCAGGGGGCCTCCCTGTATGAGCAGCTGGTATGGGAATATCAGCTAGGACTTCCCCTCTATCTGTGGGCTACCAAGGCCCTGGAGGAGCTGGCTCGCAAGTAAGGAGGATGAGGAGTCTGGGCTGGCAGTGGGGGTAGGACACCGCCTCTGTAAGGGAAGCAGGATCTTGGAAGAAGCAGGGTCTTTGGGGGAAGTGACTCACCGTTTTTCCCTGGCCAAGGCTGTGTCCCCATGTGCTGAGACACCACCAGTTCCTTCAGCATGTCTCTCCTGGGAACTCCAGCCTGGGACTACAACTGCTGGCTCCTACCCTGAATGTTCTGTCTCCACCATGCATCCCCAGTCGGAATGCACATAAGGAGATCCTTGAAGAGCCACATCTCTGTCCACTCCAGAAGGTATGAGGATGTGAGGAAAGTTGGGTGGCAGAGCTAATATATGGAGGGTACAAATGGAATACACAATCTGATTTTTCTTCTCTCCCTTACAGTATGCTCGGCTGCAGACTCCCTGCTCTTTCCCCACTCTGGCCACCCTGAAAGAGGAAGGGGAGCGCAGGGCCTGGGCCTCCTTTGACCCTAAGACCCTTCTGCCCCTCCCAGAGGCTTCACACCTGACCACTTACCAACTCAATCAGCGCCTTGCCTGGTCCTGGCTCTGTCTGCTGCCCGCCACCTTCCAACCAGCTCATGTAAGTGGGGCTCCAGCAGGGCTCAGGGCACTTTCTCTTTGTGCTATCCTTACTACCACTACTGTAGTCATTTCTTGTCATTTTTACTGACTAGCCTTCTAACTAAACTACTCCGTCTCTTCTTGACCCCTAGCGACAGCAAGTAGAAAGAGTGAGGTAAAATGTGACTTGGATTACAAAACTGTCTTGCTTTAAATCCTTGTTTCTCCCAGTGCACATAAAATAAAATCCAAACTTCTTATTATGTCCGATGCTTATTCTCCTACCTCTAACCTCGATGTGAACACATCTATGTTTTTTTTTCACATATGTCTTCCTCACTTGAAAATAAATTCTTTGAGGTCAGAGGCTATGTCTCTTGTGTTCACTTTGTAGCTGACATTTAACACAGTGCCTAGCACATAGTAGATGCTCAATATTTGCTTAATAAATACTTGATACCTTGGCTTTCATCTCCCTTTAGGTTTTACTTGGGATCCTAGTGGCTTCATCTCATAAAGGTTGTCTACAACTTCGGGATCAAAGTGGTTCCCTCCCCTGCCTACTCTTGAACAAGCACTCACAACCCATCACTGACCCCCGGCTCATAGGTTTGGAGTCCAAAGGTGGAGAGGTGGTGGTAGCAGAGTGGAGGGTCTAGGAATGGGGGCTTCGGGAGGAAGTACCTGCTGAGATTTTCTAGAGATGCTGAAGTTACATAGATTAATCAATAGGTTTTGGGAGAAGTTTGGAAGACCAGTATTGGCAGGTAGAGAAAGGAAGCAAGGGGTTCCCTAGCCAGAACTCCAATTCCCAATATTCATTTCTCCTTCCATAGTGCCTAATATGCACACCAGGATGGCAGCTCTTATTTCTTGCATTCTTAGTTTGGAAGAATAATGATGGTCTTACTTGGACTTATTGAGATTTGTGGACAGGAAAATCCTGGAAAGCATCTTAGATCTAGGAATGGGCATTTTAGGGATTTGTGAGAAAGTAGAATCAAGGCCTTTCAGCCTAGGAGGCCAGGGGTGGGATTGGACATGCAGATGGAATGGTTTCTCCTTGGAGGTGTCATCCCTCTAAAGTGGAGGTCAGGTCAGGCTTGTGTTGGGCAGCAAGACCTGCAGGGTGATCTGCTTCACTTCCCATTCCACAGTTCTCTCCTCTTGTCAAAATAGAAAACTTCTTTCTTCTAGGCTGTTTGGTGCGGGCAGAGAGGTTCCAGTTGGTCATAGAGAGGAATGTCAGAAGCAACTTTCCTTCCTGGAAGGAACTGAGCATGACGGGCTTCATCCAGAAGCAGCAGGCCAGGTTGGCTTCTTGGGATGGTGGCTGTACGCCAAGTCTCTGAGGGGAAGGGGCAGGGCCTGGTGCAGATATTAGAATGTTGGGGCCTGCACACCCAGTGTCTGCATCACTAAGACACCTATTCCTTGTCTCTCCCAACAGAGTGTACGTCCAGTTCCTCCTGGCTGATGCCCTGATCCTTCCTGTGCCCAGACCCTTCCTTCTCTCAGCCACCTCATCAACATCTCCTCAGACAGAGCCCACCCTCCCCAAGGATCCCCACTTAGGACAGAGCCGGTTGTTCTTGCTGTCCCACAAGGAGGCACTGATGAAGAGGAACTTTTGTATTCCCCCAGGAGCCAGTCCAGAGGTGCACAAGCCCACACTCAGTTTCTACGTATCAGGGAGCTGGCTTGGGAGCACCCAGAGGAAGGAGGGAACCGGATGGGGCTCACTTGAGCTCAAGGGAGATGAGAACAAGAATCAGAAGGTAAGCTGGCATTGCAGGGATCTAGGGCTTGACCTGTCTGGAACCCCAGCATCGTGCTCTCCTTCCTTACAGGTTCTCCTCATCTTTCTTGGCTCCTCAGTCCGCTGGTTCGATTTCTTGCACCCTGGGCAAGTATACCGACTTGTGGCTCCTGGCCCTCCCGTGAGTGCTCAGTTTCATTATACCCTTCCCCAGAAAACTTTCTTTTTGGTTTAGGGTCTGGAGAGGAAGTGCCAGTGCCTGGTCACTGTCTAGCTCTTCTAATAGAAGGGTAGATCTAGATCAAATAGAAGACCTGTCTATTTCTAGATCACTTCTTTCACCAGGCTCCAGAAGGAACACAAAATTGGGTCATAGTATTTTGTGAACCTCCTTCTGGATCAGAGACTGTTGTCTTCCAATTTCCTGGCAGACACCAATGTTGTTTGAGGAGGGTAGTTCATCCTGCATATCGCAGCGTCCTCTGGAGTTGGCTGGTTGTACATCCTGCCTCACTATCCGGGATGAGTGGACCCTGGAACTTGAGAGCTCCCAGAACATCCCAGATGTGCTGGGTATCAACAAGGCACTGCCTCAGTCCTCACTGACCGACCTGCTCAGTGGCAAGTAAATGTCTTTCAGCTTCTCCAGCTCATTAGACTGCTCTCCCTTCCTCTGCCGTCGTTAGGTTTGGTGCACAGTCCTTTCTCTGCTTCTGTGTTTCTTTCATGTGATTTAGCTCCTAGAGGAAAGATGTCAGTGTAAGATGGGAATTGTGTTTCATACCTGATTCCCCTTGCCCCTCCAGGATGTTACTATTTTGAAATGATCATGAGCAGCCTTAGCAACAAAAGGAAATATAAGAAATTTTTTAAAAATGTAAAGACAAAAGCTGAAAATCTATAGAGCAGGGCCTTCTTTTAGTACAAGAAGTACCTAGCTTATAGCTTCAGGAACAGATGTACTCCCTTCATATCAACTTTTTGGGGTACCTGCAAATGCAAATGAAGAAGCTGCAGAGATATTTTCCCCTGTATTAAACCGTAGTGGAGTATATGTGTAATTTTTATGAAACTGGTCTCTACTAGAAGTGAATGTTTTTAAGGATCTAATTTGAAGGTGGGAGCATGAGCTCCAGCATATTATGCTGCAAATGATGGACTGACATATTCTAGGCATAAATGCAAGAGCAGATTTAACTCAGCTGGTATACTTCTTGATAAGGCCTCTGGTTAGTTACAAAGTTGTATAGGTTTTGAGCGGTCTGCCACAATTCTATTTTTCCTATAAATCCTGTTACTTTTAGTGTGTGATTTGACACAGCATGAGAATTTTTGAGATCTTAGATGATGTTCTAACAGATACTTTAGCTCCTTTTTCTGTCTTTAGACTTGACTCTCCATTCTGTTTTCTTATGCCGTCATTCTCACTGTATTTCTCTGACCCTTCAGCTTCACAGATTCTTTGGTGTCCTTCTCAGCTGAGATTCTGTCACGGACATTGTGTGAGCCACTTCCGGCCCCTATCTGGACAAAGCCTGGTAATGACACTTCCTTTAAGGGAAGGTATGAAATGGAGCGATGGGACTTTATGGTCCAGAAAGATACCACTGACCCCTCCCCTATCCTGTAGGGAGCACTGAGGCCAGAAGACGGTGTGTGAAGCTAACTGTAGCTCTGGAGACTGCTGATTGTGAATTTCCCCCTCACTTGGACATATATATTGAAGGCCCACACTTGCCTCCACCACTAGGACTCCTTCCAAGAGCCCGAGTCTACTTTAACCAGCTGGAGAAAAGAGTTTCCAGGTGAAGATCTATGAAGCTGGCCTTGCTGCCTCTCCCGACTGATATGGTTCTTTTGAATGTTCACCCCTACCTAACTATGCTACAATGACACCTTCTTTTTTGATAATTACATTTTATATGTTACTCTGGAGTTTATGCCCTCTACTCTCATGAGATGTTCCAGACCAGTCCTTTCCTCATTCTTCCCTCTGATTTGATAGAGCCTGGGCTAGGGAACATCCCTCAGAGGAGTAGCCTAGTCTCTGATAGAGTCTCAACTTCAGCTTCAAATTGACTTCCTTCTCTTTCCTCTTGCAGATCCCACAATGTTTACTGTTGTTTCCGGTCATCCACTTATATGCAGGTCCTGAGTTTTCCCCCGGAGACCACAATTAGGTCAGTGCCCCAGGCTCTGATCCCCAAATCTCACATCCTCACATCTGTATTCCACACATGTTCCTGGCTCAGGAATTTTTGCCATAACTACAGTCTTCTCCAATCCTAACAGAATATGTTGAGTCAGAGTGATTTCCTCTGCCCCAAATAAAGTCCTTTCAGACACACCCTGCTTTCAGCACTCCTTTGGCTATTTCTTGACACAGTTCCCTCCCCCATCATTTTTTTAGTGCTCCGCTGCCCCACATCTACCTGGCTGAACTGCTACAGGGTGGGCAGTCCCCATTCCGTGCCACTGCCTCTTGCCATATTGTTTCTGTCTTCAGCCTTCAGCTCCTCTGGGTGTGTGCTCACTGTACCAGCCTCTGCCACCAGGTATGGGAGGGGAGAGGCTAAGCTGGGTGTAGGGTGCCAGAGGGATGTGATGAGACCAAGAGGATTTTTCCAACCACTTTTTTTTTTCCCCAGGGGAGGTGTACTCATCAGAGTTCCACTTGCCCCACTCAGACATCTGTAAGCCAGGCCAGCATCAGGTGAGAGCACAAGGTGGGCACCCATCGCACCATTTACTTCCCTATTACACAACTTCACCTGTGTGCTGTCCCTGTGTTAACATAATTCTCAGCTTGTGGGAATTGTTTGATAAATATTTTTGAATGAACTAAGGGTAAACAAGTTAAAGATAAAACAGTGGGGATGGAGGCATATTGAGTTCAGGTGACTCATGTGGGTTTGCTGTGAGAGTTTGTTTTT
>NW_006442497.1:4023047-4035926 GCF_000325575.1 Pteropus alecto | reverse complement strand
CCCCCCCCCCAGGCTTCTGGTGGAGGATGGAACTGCTGAAGCTGTGGTGACCTGTAGGAATCATCATGTGGCAGCAGCACTAGGGCTGTGTCCTAGTGAGTGGACCTCCCTCCTAGAATTTGTCAGAGGGCCAGGGAAAGTGGCCTTGCAATTTACAGGGCCTGGAGCCCAACCTGAGGTGAGATGTGGCTAGGAGGTGGGTCTCGGATACCCATGTTCCTGAGGGTTTGGTAGAGGATGTAGGAGTTTGAGTTCTGCTTAATCCTCAGTTTCCCTTTCTAGTCTTCAGCCAAGATTGGTGAGCCCTTGACCCTCTTCCTCCGGACACTTTGTACCAGCCTCTCTGTCCTCCGCCCTATTGTGCTTTCATTTGAGCTTGAGAGGAAACCCTCCAAGATCATCCCTTTAGGTAAGGATGGAAGGGTGGGGGTGTAGATAGATGGGTCACAGGAGGAAGAGGGATGAGGGATTGATAGAGGATTTCTGGAGTTGGGGAAGAGAATGGTAGATGAGGACTAAAAACCAAATGAATAGCGCATGTGTTTTCCTCTCTTCCTATCTCAGAATCTCCTCGGCTACAGCGATTCCAATGTGGGGAGCTCCCTCTCCTGACTCGTGTGAATCCCACGATCCAACTGTCATGTCTCTCTATCCAGGAGCCTGAGCACTCCAGCTCTCTGGGGGCATTTGCTTCTTCCTGCTAACCTGAACTGCAACAATGGCCCGAAAGTTCTTTCTGTCTGCTGGAACCCTTGAGAGCTAGGCCCCAGCTCCTCCCCCTTGTCGTAGCCCTTGCCTTCTTTGTGATTGAACCAGGACCCCAGAGCCCTGTATTCATAAACTGCTACCCTACTGTAATTTCTCCTTCATATTCTGGTGCTAGCCCACCTTGGGGAAAGTATGGAAATAGGCAAATCATGGCGCTGTTGATATTTTACCTCTGCTTGGGGTCAAAGCACCTGCATTCACAGGTGACCCTGACCCTGGGTTCTGCCATTGTGGCAGGGGCCAGAGGAACAGAAGACTCGCCTTGTGTTATAGGTAGTTTCATTTACTTTTAGCAAGTAGAGGAGATGGAAATTAACATTTAGCAAAATGTTAAAAGAATAGCATTTAGTAAGAACAGCCCAGACCTTGAGACTCTTGTCCTATCTAACACTTGTGACAAGTCCCTTGGACTGTAATAAAGCTCTGGTGATGTTTTGCACTTGTGCTCCTGGGGTCCCAGACTTTCTGACCTGGCAGCTGGCCCATCATTTACCATCATTTCCACCCTTGTTTTCCACCAGTGCCAAAACTGGTTTGAAGAGCTGGTCCAGTGGAAGAATAATACCAAAAGTCAGTTTGGTTGCTAGCTACCCTAAAGGGAGTAAATTGGGGAGGTGGGGGCAGGGTAGAGAACATTACTTTGATGGTCTCAGTCAGCAAGGTTGCGCTGAGGAGGAAGTCAATTATGCAAGCCTAGAGTTAATGGGAAGTACAAGATGGATATAAGGAAGTGGGAGTGAGGGGAATGCCAACCATTAAGAGAGGCTTGTAAGAAACCTGTACTATGGAACACCAGTCAAGTGGTCAGTACTGTGGATTTCCCATGGGCTAGGCCTAAGGCAAATCTTTGATCCACACTGTGAGACTGGTAGGAATTCTTAAGTCAGAATCCGTAGACTTAGGGGTTGCACAATCAAATATTTGGGGGTACTTATGTATTTGGTTGGTGGTCTTCAAATTTTTTCCTGGGAGTTGCTTGCTCAATGGAGAGGTAGAGCCTAGCCACACCCCTTAGATCAAAATGTTAAAAGACTAGCGTAGTAAGAAAATTTTGTTCAGAGGTCATTCCTGGCCCTCTAAGAGATTGCTTCCAGATTGTATTTGGGAGGCTCTTGAGTCATGGGTAAGTCACACAAAAAAATCTTAAAAGATTGAAGTAGTTTTGCTGCTATACCTCTTGATATAGGTATATGTAGTTGAAGCCAACGTTTGTCATCGCTGGCCGGTTAGCTCAGTTGGTTAGAGCGTGGTGCTAATAACGCCAAGGTCGCGGGTTCGATCCCCGTACGGGCCAGGATTGAGGTTTTATTGTTTTGTTTTTGTTTTTGTTTTTTCCTTCCCATCTCCCATACATGCCGTTACCAGGAAGTTTCTGCCCGGAGCCACTTGGCTCTGGATCGCAAACGACCCATGGCTTTTCGAAACCTGAATTGTTGAACACTCCAGGCTTTGGAAGGACATTCTCTGGGCTAGGGCAGAAGGAACGGTTCCCGGCGGCTGCCGCGTCTTCTCTTTCCTGGGAGCGCGTTGGAGGCCGATGAAAGAAAGGGAAGAAACGAGACGAGGACCCCAGAAAGGCAGAGTGTGGGGCAGGGTTGCTAGTGAAAGTTCCATTACGATTCTATCCTACTCCGATGTTCACACCCGCCAATCTCCTAGTCCCAGAACCGCAAAATCGTAAAGGGGTGGTTTGCCAGACACAGACACTAAGAAGACTTTTGGAGGAGAAGGGCAAGTGTAGCCATGTAGTCGTGGCCGAGTGGTTAAGGCGATGGACTAGAAATCCATTGGGGTCTCCCCGCGCAGGTTCGAATCCTGCCGACTACGTGTGGTCTTTTGAATTTTTCTCCCCCGCTCGTACTCTACTTTCTTTATATCCAAGGTAAGACAAAAAATTTATTTCCATAAGTGTTCCAGAAATTCCCGTCTCGGAACTCCTAGACTCTCGGATGCTCCCCAACCAAGCATTTTTGGCTGGGGTTGAGATCTTCGATTTATTTCTTTCAACATTGGGGATCCATGGATTGATGTTTGACATCAAATCTAATTATTTTGTCATAATTAATTTTAGGGAAACCTGAAAAAAATTGATGTGGCCAGGTTCCAGAATGTACATTCTTGTAGTGCACCATCTGGAACAGCTCGAGCAACGTTGGCGCCGTGGCTTAGTTGGTTAAAGCGCCTGTCTAGTAAACAGGAGATCCTGGGTTCGAATCCCAGCGGTGCCTTATGTTCCACTCTTGGATTTGTTATTTTTTGTCTCTGAATCTATACTAAAAGACGCAAGTGTTATAGTTCCACACTCAGAGCGTTCAGAATTCCTGCCGAGAAGAGATGCCAGTCCTATGAGACTAACACTTTAAAAGCTCACCCTGTGACCAGGGCAGGAATCCTGACACCTACACCTTCTTTTGCCCAGCTGATGCCACACCCCGTTGGTGCTAGTGGGCTAGTCAGGTGGCCACTCTATACCTTGCAGGAGGGGCAGCCCCACCTCCCATGCCCTACCCCAGGATGTCCCCTAGAAACTGAGTCGGTTTGTTTTATTTGGTTCTTCAATATATTTATTTTGGTTTGAGGCCTCAAAATTATACATGTATATATCATAAATTTTTAAATTTTAAAAATGGAGCAGGGAGGGTGCATCTTCTATATGTAGCTCTTATACCAGGCCCTTTATATACAGTTATTTTCATTCATCTCCACAAGCTGGCAATCAGGGTTAGGAGTTAGCAGAGATGTCTGGCCTGGCCACCTCTGGTTTCTTGCAAAAGGTCGCTGAAGGGCTGGGACCCTGTGGACAGGGTGGGAGTAGAAGAGTGTGTATTCCCGGTGGGATCTCCAGACCCTATGGAAGGGCAGTGCCCGTTTGTGGGGCACTGAAGCCAGGCTGGTTAGGGTAAAAGTAAATGCGGTGGAGAAGGAGGCAAGACGTAGGATCTATAGGTGGTTGGCAGGGCCTCAACCTCCTTGGAAGATAGGCAGAAAGGTCTAGACACCATCCCTTGGCCCAAGAACCACTGTAAGATATCCGAGCAAAAGTGTTGGCTTGAAGAAATCGTCATCTAGAGGTGACAGATAAGTAAGTGAGGCAGCAACACTGAGACTGATTTGTGCCAAGCGGTGGGCTGTATCCTGTGCATAACCAAATGAAGAAGGCACAGCCCCTTTTCTCAGAGAGCTCATTAGAAGGAAGACACAATCACACCACAAGATGCTGTGAGAATACAGAGAACAAAAGTGGCATCTCATTGGGCCTGAGAGTAGAGAGTGGTCAAGGGAGGCTTTCTGGAGGAGGCAGGCTAAGTCTTAAAGACCACGTGGAAATTTGCCTTATGTTCTATTAAACAACTATTGTACCAAATAACAACCACTGTTCTAGGTCCAGGAAATACAGCAGGGAACAAAAAAACACAACAGAAATGTTTTAAAAATTAAATTATATAACATTCTAGATAAATGCTACATAGAAGAATAACAAGGGATCAGAGAGTATGTGTGTGTGGGAGAGGGGGTTACTTATGAAAATGTCAAAGGCTTGCACTAGGTTAATTGTAGGAGAGATGGAGAGAAGGGGATGAATTTGGGACATATTTAATATAAAAAAATATAGGACTCAGTAACTGATAGAATGTGTAGTCTGAAGAAGAGGGAGAAGAAATTCAGGATGTTGCCAGGGTTCTACTTCAGGGAAGTGCTGGGGGTGGGGATGGGGGTGGGGGTTGGTACCATCTCATAGTCACCAAGAATATCTTTTCACTCTTTCTCATCCAATCTCTTTCAAACAATTGTGACTGTCCAAAGTTATACCTTAGAATCTAATCTTTTTTGTGCCAAGCTTTGGCTCCTGTTAAAATGTAAAATACTTGCACCAAATTGTAAACCATAATCAGCTGTTTACACTTTAGTTCTTGGATTCCAAAAGTGGGGCTCATGGATAGGAGTTTCAGGATACCTCTGAACTCCCTAATATTGCATGAATTTTACCAGGAAAAAAGGCCATAGCTTTCATCGTGATTTATAAGGGTCTTAGGCCTCCACCTCTGTGAAGGTTAAGTGTCTGAGACGAGGTAAGAGAGAGGTGACTGGAGGCTTACGGGAAAGCTGGAGGGAGACAGGAATTGAAAAAGGGTAATGGGGCGGGGGCGGGGGTGGCAGTGGGAGGTGGGAGATGCCAGATCAGCCCTGAGGGCTTCTTCTTCATCCACCTGAAAGGCTTGGGACACTGACAGGAAAGGCTAGGCTGTTCTCTGCTGCCCTCCCCCACTGTCAGGCCAGGGACACCCGGGAAAGAAAAAGCAAAAAGCTGAACCCTTCATTGAAGTCGCCGCGACCAAAGCATCTGTGGGCTAGGGATTAGGAAGGGCCAGACCCCACAAATCACATCACTAGGGTATGGAGCAAAATGGTTCAGCACAGAGATGCTCAAGTGTCGCGACAGGTCAGAACCCTGTTGGGAAGACTCCCCAGAGTAGGTACTGAGCTGAGGGAAGGCAGAACACGTGGCCTGCAACTGTCCCACCAGATCCTGCCAGGGCTCTTGGCAGCCCCCGGTCGAGAGCATTGCGAGTGTGTATTAAGAGCATATAGGCTCACCGAACAGTCAGGGACTACTGGTCTTGGACCATACCAAGTGGGCGCTTGCCTCAGAGGCCCTTACCTTCTGGAGGTCTCAGGGGGGCAGGTAGAAGGGTCTCCCTCCCAGCCGTGCTAGGAGGGAACCTCAGAGGCCCTTACCTTCTGGAGGTCTCAGGGGGCAGGTAGAAGGGTCTCCTGGAGACAGGAGAATAGACAGGAGGGCAAGAGAAACCTGATCACCTGATCTTACAAGCGGAGAGTGCTGGTAGGGGTGTTAAGCGTCAGGAAACAGGGCCTGCGCCCCGCCCCACTCACGCAGGTTGGAAAGCCGATTCCCCTATCCCACCCACCAGCCACTCATCTCAATGACGCCTCTTCGGTGGGTCTTCTTGGCCGCAGGAATTATTACCTCGCCTGGGCACTTCCACATGGTCTAGCGAGACCGTGGGCTACTGAAGGGTCTAGCCTGGAGCTGGCCCTGCTCGTCACTCCAGGAGGATGGACAGATGCAAGAACAGAAATAAGGGCTGGTGTTCACCTAGAGATTTCAGGGCTCATTAATTGTCCGCAACCAGGCAAGTCCACTGCTGTCTCTTTAAAGCTCTGAGCCGGGGCGCTGAATCCGATAACCGCGGGAGGAAGCAGTAAGTGTTGAGACTACAAGTTATGGTATGGCAGCGAGACAGTAACTGGAGGGAGTGGGAACTCGGGTGCTCAAGGCAGTCCTGGAGGGGCGTGCGGGGGTGAGGCCGAGACCACTCCCTTCCACTTCCTCAACGTTATTTCCTGGGAGGAGTCGGAACTTGCGGACCCCGAGCGGAGAGATTCCCAGATCCCTGTATCAAAGTATTCAGCGTCGGGACGGAGGGTCCCTGAGCACGCGCCAAAATTCACAATATCAGAACTGTAGCAAGTCTGGTAATTCTTCTCAAGGCACGTGAAAGGGAGTTCTCACGGTGGCTCGTTGGTCTAGGGGTATGATTCTCGCTTCGGGTGCGAGAGGTCCCGGGTTCAAATCCCGGACGAGCCCTACCTCAGTTTTTGCAGAGCCTAAAGCACTCTTAAGGTACTTAGTATTTGAACGGATCTAAGGAGGCTTCCCTGGAAATTGATTAGTGTGAACTGATCCCCTGAACGGATGTGCAGAGAGCAATTTTATTCTGAATGAATATTTAGGTGCCAGGAAGAAACGATGCGCAGTCCTTCCTGACGTTCTAGGAAGAGCTCAGAAGATCTGGACTTGGGCAAGACACTCTGCTTCTGCTTTCCATCTCCCTGCTCGATGCCTCTTCACCGCCGCCAGAGCCTGCTCTCTGTTCGATTGATGCTCGTCAACATTTAGTTGTGGATGACAGTGAAAAGGGGTGGGACCTATTCAGGGATGTGTTTGGGAGAATCCAGATTCTCCCAGAACTTAGGTCCCTGCAGTCTCGGAGGCCTCTATTTCGCTCGGTGACTCTCGCTCGTTTCCGCCCTTCTGGGGACTCGCGCTTAGATGTGGTTAAGAAAGTGCATAGGTCTGAGGTGAGCATTTCTCAGTGGCTTAAATAACAAAATCCCCAGGAATCTCTAAGTTAGCACGCTGAACTCGGTGAAAAAATCAGGTCCAGGGTTCAGAGAGCCTCGTTTGCAGTTCAATCCTCGTTAGTATAGTGGTGAGTATCCCCGCCTGTCACGCGGGAGACCGGGGTTCGATTCCCCGACGGGGAGAAGCGTGGTCTACCTTTTACAGAGATCTATTTTAAACTAATTATTTAGGAAGTACTGTCCTGGGCCTGAGAATGGAGATAAAAAGAAGACCGGGGTGGAGTAGGGTGTGGTGGGGGTGGGAAGAGGAATAGTTTGTCCTAATTCTCGAGCTCACATTCTAAATTTTGAGCTTCTGTTATGCTTCGAATAACTTGCATTGTAGCTAAACTGGCCATTATTCTCTCCATTCGATCTGTTTATTATTATTTTCAACATTTTCACGTATGCTTATTAGACGTGTTCGTTAACGATAATTTAAAAAACACATACGGGCAACAGCACAAAACTGACACAGCCCGCGTAATCCTGCCGCCAGCCAGCCTTGGCCTCCTGCCCGGTGCTTTCTCCTTGACATAAATACGAGTTTCCAGTCTCAGCTTGAAACTGAATAAGCCTCTTTCTCCCGCTGCAGCACTGGATCCTGGGCCGGCGCCCCGTACCAGCCAGGGTGCCGAGACTGGGATTTTTTTGTTTCCTTTCGTCTCTCCTTTTTCATGTCTGTGGATTGGCACGGCGACCAACGCCGAGTCCGCAATGCCGAGAACAGATTCCAACTCGCTTATTTTGATGAGGGTGAGGGGTGCACCCCACCGAGGTCACAGAAAGCTGGTCACCTCAAGCAACCTTCTACGAAGGTGACGCCGGGGCAGAACCACGGAATGAACATAGGAAGAAAAGGTTTTAAAAGGACGTGCGTTGGCCGGGAATCGAACCCGGGTCAACTGCTTGGAAGGCAGCTATGCTCACCACTATACCACCAACGCTACTTGCAAAGCACTTTTCCGAAGTTTTTTAAGGCTTAGTTACGTCGTCAAGGTCGTGACTTGAATTATGTGATTCTGGGGTTAAACCAAGGACAACGACGGGTGAACATGAACGAGACCCAGACGAAAGTAACGTCTGTCGTTGACGGAGCACGCATGTATGAGCGGCTTGACTCCCATCACCGCCAGTGAGGTCCAACCACTCCGCGATAGACCGGGTGATTATACCCAGTCTACAAACGAGGAAACCTAGGTCCAGAGAGGCTAAGTAAAACTTTTCTGAGTCACCAGCAGGGCCAGGATTATAGCTCAGATTTGTTTAAGGTGCCAGAACTGCAGGTGCCAGAACAGTGATGGCTTTATGATCCCCAGAGATAAATCTCAAAGACATAAAATCGCTTCTATCTTGAATGAGCTCAATATATCCCAAGGTTAAAGAATTGGGCTTTAAACCAAATGCGCACAATTTGTCCAGGGAAGTTTAACTTCTATGTGCGCGTGAGTCTAGCCCACTTGCGGCTCACAGAATTACGCTGACAAAATCTTACCCGCAGGGTGGAGGATAAAACTCCGGCCCTAGTTGCTGATGTTACGTATGTTCCCGAGACCCTTCAAGGAATAACTCCTAGGAGGTTTCCTGGTGTACTTCTGAGTCCATATTCAAAAGGCTACGCTTTCAAATTATGGTGAAGTCACGAAGACTGGCTTTTATGTGTTCAAATTACGGCGGGGTCACGACGATTGCCCGTTTCCAGCATCCGATGAACTCGAAATGACGCCTTTCAGAATAAAACGACTTGTTTTTTTATGTGAGAAAAACAAAACCAGTATTTCTGTAATTTTTTTCCCCGAAGTGTCTGAATTTTCTCCTAAAGTACAAATTTTGGAAATTTTATTTTCATCTTAACTATTTCTGTCAAATCAATCGATTAAAATAGTAATACCTTTAATCTCATAGATATTTTAGGTATCCTAACACAGGAATTGTTCATGAACAGTCCCCTATTCTTGTTCACAAAATGTATTTGGAGTAATAAATGTTCTTTATTAGTAAGAATATAGCAATAATGAATAATTTTAAATTAATAATAGTAATTTATACTCATCTTAAACTATTGTTTTAAATTTTGGTGGTTTAACTTCCACTTGCCAGTAGTGTCCCTAATCTTGTAATCCAGTATTTTCAATTATCATTGTCATAGAACTACAATTCCATAGTCCTTATAATTATGATTTAAAATTCGAGGATAACTCTGTAAATTGCAGTAGTCCACCTAAAATTCGAGGATAACTCTGTAAATTGTAGTAGTTCCTCCCTTATCCACAGTTTCGCTTTCTGAGGTTTCAGATACTCAGTCAGCTGAGGTCTGAAAATATTAAATGGAAAATTCCAGAAATAAAAAATCCATAAAATTGCCCACCGTTCTGAGTAGCTTAATGAAATCTGGTGTCATCCACTCTGTCCCGCTGGAATGTAAATCATTCCTTTGTCCAGCATATTCAAGCTGCACAGTCATCCCTTGGTATCTGAGGGGGATTGCTTCCAGGACCCCCTTGGATACCAAAATCCGCAGGTGCTCAAGTTCCTTACATAAAATGGTGTAGTATTTGCATATGACCTATGCACATTCTCTTGTACATTTTAAACTATCTCTAGCTCACTCATAATACCTAATACAATGAAAATGCTATGTAAACAGTTGTCACACTGTATTGCTTAAAGACAAGAATAATGACAAGAAAAAAGTCTGTACATGTTCAGTGCAGAGGTAACCATGCAACCATCTTGGGCCAAACTACATGGTACACATCAGCAACAATGTACCATTTTTTCTAATATTTTTTACAAAGGTGAACACTTATTTAATGAGAAAAGAAATAACAAGAAATTACAAACTTAAAATCTCAAACATCACAACATTCTGAAAAATAACATAATTATAACAATTTTTACCCTAAGATAGATTCCCTATGTTGTTTTTTAATAATTTCTTTTCATTTTTTAAATGCAGTCGGCATACGGTATCATATTAGTTTCAAGTATACAACATAGTGATTAGACATTTATATTTCAAAGTGATCACCCTGATAAATCTAGTACCCATCTGACACCATACATAGTTATTACAATATCATTGACTATATTCCTTATGCTATACTTTACATCCCATAACTATTTTGTAACTACTAATTTGTACTTCTTAATCTCTTCTCCTTTTTCACCCATCCCCCAACCCTCTTCCCTTCTGGCAACCAACAAAATGTTCTCTGTATCTATGAGTTTGTTTGTTTTGTTTATTTGTTTTGTTTTTTAGATTCCACATGTAAGTGAAATCATATAGCATTTGTCTTCTTCTGTCTGACTCTGTCTGACTTATTCCACTCAGCCTAATACCCTCTAGGTTCATCCATGTTGTTACAGCTGGAAAGATTTTGTTCTTTTTTACGGCTGAGTAATATTCCATTGTATATATGTACCACCTCTTCTTTATCCATTCATCCATTGATGGATACCCAGGTATCCTCCATATCTTAAATATTGTAAATAATGCTGCAATGAACATATAGATTCATATGTCCCTTCGTAGCCAGCTAGATTTCAGGTGATTCTCAATGATCGTTGTTCTGTAGTTTAGTTGTAATTTAGATGTGCTCATGAGAGGAGGCAAGCACAGTGTTAACCTGCTCTGCCACCATCTTGACTGGAAGCCCCCTCCTCCAAATATTTTAGACCCTCAATTGGTTGAATCTGTGGATGAGAAAACTGTGGATATGGAGGTCCAACTGTATTTACTAAGTTTTTTCTTATACATACATACCTTTTCATTTAAAGAAAGCACTTTACAGCTTCTCTTTGGAATATTTGAATTGCTGGCATCACTACTCTTAGGCTTTGGGGCCATTATTAAGTCCAGTAAGGGTTATTTGAACACAAGCACTGTGGTACCACAACAGTCAATCTGATTACCAACACGGCTACTAAATTACTAATTGGTGGGTAGCATATATTGTTGGCCTTCTGTATCGGAGGGGTGTCACACTGCGGATTCAACCAACTGCAGATGGAAAATATATAGGGGGAAAAAAGCTACAATTTTGCTGACATGTACTACATAGTTAAGCCTACAATGGTTGCATGGTTACGTCTGCATTGAACTTGTCATTATTCCCTGCTGTATAGGGTTTGATACTATCTTCGGTCTCAAGCATCCACTGGGGGTCTTGGAACTATCCCTGGTGGATAAGGGGGGCTACTGTTATTAAACAATTAAACCAAAAAAGGTACACATTTTTGGTTGTCTGATTGTCTGCACTTTTCTTCTCATTATTTAAAATGTTACCATGAACATCTTTGTGCATCCTTATTTCTCTGCCTCTGCTGGATTAGAACCATGACAAAAATTCCTGAAACTCTAGTTCCAAAGTTAAAGGTTCTCCTTAGCTATATGGCTGAATGTTCTACTATTCAAAGGGCTGTGCTACTTTTTTAAGCAAAAGCAATCTTTCTTTTTATTATTATTAATTATTGTTTCTATTATTGTCTTCTTATATTCAGAATTTCACTCCAAATTTTCTTTTTATGTTTTAATCATCTCAGATGTTTTTTCCATGTCAACCTGAAGTAAAACACAAGGATATTAAATACAAATACTACCTTTCTCCAGACTTCTCAGCAGCCACTAGAGGCCCAGAGCCAAGTGTATTTTTGCTGTTTCCAGTATACTGAAAACAAAACCAAAATAATCCAGAACAAACACCCCATAGACCTCATCTTTCCCAGTGTGAAATTTCTTCCTTGTCATCTCTTTCCTTAACTAATAGCACCTTTGTTAGTATAATAGGCTTGAACTACTGGCAAGGAATTGGGCAGCAGGCATCCACCTGCCCAGGCTGGAATCTGTGCCATACCCTCCTCTCCACTCTCTGACCCATGACCCACCTTCTGCCAGAGTAGTCACTGTGTCACATACACCAAGATGGAGACAGGCAATCCTCTAGCCCTTTTTGCAGAAGCTGTGTGCCCAAATTGAGAACTGCTGATGATTTAGCAAGGCAACAGCCCAGGAGTTCTGGTGACCTAATGAAGAAGGTGTGTGAGGCTGGCAGTTGGCAATCCTATACCCCCTCACTACCCGCCCAAAGCAGAGCATCTTACCTAAATTATTTTATAAGGAAATACAAAACAATAATTTTCTAAATCTATCTTTCCTTCTACATTTATTAGTTGACATTAGTTCAACAAGAAGATCCTTTTCTCATCTACTGGTGACAGCTGATTTATTAGTCATAATAATAGCTAACATTGAGGGCTTACTCTATGCCAGGGACTGTGCTGAGTGCTTTAGCCACCTTACTTCATATAATTCTGACAGTAACTCTGCAAGGCAATATAACTATGCCCACTGTAGAGTTGATATGCAGAAGAACATTTTCCCAAGTAACACAGATTGCAAATGGCAAGCCCAGAGGCAACTCCTGTAACATCCAAGAACATGGTCTTTCTGCTATACCCTGCTGCATGCTATTCTCTAAAAGCCCTTTTGAGTGACTAGGTAAGGATAGAGTTCCTGGGGAGAAAAGGATGGTTGAAAAGTAAAGTAAATCTAGATATCCAGCTTCTCTTTAAAAACTGAAAGATCTGTCCATACTTAAGCTATACTTTTATATATAATAATCCAATAGTGCTGAGTATTGGTAATACTCACCCATTCAGGCACATACTTTGCCACACCTCCCACCACTCCTTGTTGTTTTTCCAACCTGTTTTTTACTCATACCTGTCTACATATGCCATCCTTGCATATGTTCTGAAAACCTGGTATTCAGAAAAGATCTGGATTTTTAGTAAAGACAGACACTAGCCCCTTTTATTTCAAATATATAGTACTGATAGATAAAATATTTTAAAAATAGTGAACTAGGCTTAGAAAAACCAGGCTTAGAAATCAGGCTTAGAAAAAGACAATTCAGTACCACAAATGCAAAGCTTTGAATGGGGCTGATGGTACAGATCTGTAAG
>NW_006442497.1:4018576-4022967 GCF_000325575.1 Pteropus alecto | reverse complement strand
ACATTTAGTCTAGGCCTGTGGTTTGTGCCAAAGGCGAACACTTGGGCTCTAATAGCCGAGAGCAAGCCCCAGCAATGAAGTCTGACCTGGAGATGATCAGAGGAGTCTGGATGGAGAAGGGCAGCCATGTCTAGATGTGCCTACTTAACTCCGCATCATTGCCTCAGGTTTACCTTAAGGAGGACAACTTAGTAGAGAGACGTTGGGGATATTGGCCAGGATCTCACGACAAGCCTCTTCAAGACCCTTCTGGGTCTACTACTCACTCCTGGAAGGGGTTTATTGGCTGATGATGGGAATTCATGTTTTGAAATTTCTTTTTGGCATATTCCATTGTCAGAAATAAAAGGAACTGATATCTGCGCCTCACGAGCATTACTGTATCCCAGTCCCGCTGCTCTGACCTTTGGAACACAACACAATTCTGACCCTTCTCATTCACATGAAAACTCAGCCCTGGAAAGAGATCAGTGAAAATTCCCCCTCGCCTACATTTCTCACTATTACTTGGCCAGAAGCCAGAATCCACACTTAACATGAACTGGGAGGCAAAAAGCAAAGCAAGACAAAAGAAGAAAAGAATTACTTGGAGGAACTTGCTAAATTATATCATTATAAACCTGGGGAATATGGGCAGAAGAGTGAATTTTGAGTGTGCCTGACCAAAAAGAGCAGAGTGTAATTTTGAGTGTGCCTGACCAAAAAGAGCAGAGTGTAATTTTGCATTTATCCCTATGAGTGCAGCTTGGTGGTATTCAAAGTGTGGCTCACAGACTAGTGCCGCTTCATGAACTGTTTCTTTCAGGTCCAGGATGAGTATAGAATTTGTAAAAAATAAAGTTGATAGAGAAACTTACCTTTAACTAGCCTGTGTAAATTTTATCATGTTCGTGTATATTTAAAACTCATACAGCAGTTGTCAGAGAATTTTTATATATGTTGATTCTAACCAAAAAAAAAAAAAGTGGGCTTGTAATTTTTATAATTTTTAGATTGCATTTTTCAAAGAATTCATTTTTATTGTATTTTATAAAAGTATCATCTGCGATAGATGGAAAATAATCAAGACTGGTTCTTCCCCATAGATGATTTGAGAAGCACTGGAGTATATAACTGAGCTTTTGTATACTAACTGGAACGGGATAGTTGCCTAACTAATAGAACAGTTTTTGTTTTGTTTTGTTTTTATGAATAATGCAAATCCAGATTTTATACTGACCCATCAAATATTCCTGAAAAGCCAAATAGCTTCTGATATAATGTGCAAGCGGGTATTTAAAGACTCCAGGGAACAGAGGATCTGTCAGGCATATCCTACCCATGCACTATGTCCCCTGATAGATTCCAGAAAAAGTCTCCTTTCATTATGTCTTGAGAAATAAAGTATACTGCAAGTGATAGAATTTTTATTAAAGCTCATTATTGGCTAGTCTTTCTATGCCAGGTATTTTGATAAAGGCACTGAAATTGAAATGAAATCTCTGATCTTAGAAAGTGAAAACTGCCAGAAGCAAAATGAGTTTTCACAAATGGCAGCAGGGTGGCCATGATCCTCAAATCTGTATAGATACCTCATCATGCATAGATCTCTGATTTTTTAAATTAATCATAGGCTCTCCAGAATGAAACTAAGTGACTGTGGCACACACTTGTTTCTACCACCACACACACCCTTGCTGCTTTAACTGCTGTGGCTAGAAGAGATACTCACTTTACCAGCCCGCTTTGCAGTAGTCATGTGACACAATTCTGGCCAATGAGAAATCTATTGGGTACTTCTAGAAAGACTTCTGCTTTTCCTGATAAGAGACAGAGACAGTTGGCAGCTACCTAATAATCATAAGGAAAATGTTAAGAGAATTACAGATAGGCCAATTCTGATCATTAATATTGTTCAGTTCTTGAACCAACTACCTACTTTCTGATTTCCTGTTATGTAAGAGAAAATAGATCCTTGTTTATGCCATTGTTAACTGAATTTTCTGTCACTTGTAGCCAAAAGCATTATGAAGTGATCTAGAAACCCATAAGAATTTGATTTATATTTGATTGAATTGTATAAAATTGGTATATTTTGTAGGTCAAAATGATTCACTATCAACAATTTTGTATCATTCATCCTAAATAACTAAGAACATTCTAGGTCTGTAGATGTGTGATAGCTAGTATGCTCTTCGCAGCAAATAACTGAACTCTTTAACTCAATGCATTAGGAAAGAAGACCTATTGTTTCATGTGAGGAAAGTGCTGAAATAGACATCCAGAGGCTCAACAATATTATCAAGGTTTTGGATTCTTCCCAGGCCTCTCTTCTGCCTTTTGCAATGTCAACTTCATTCTCAGGCTGATCCCTTTAGGAGCACCAGCAGCAGCAGTGCAGGCTGTGTGCTTCCTTGTCCACTTCCAACAGGAGAAAAGGAATTTTTGCCCAGCATTCTTGAGAATTCTAAAATTCCCACAAAATGGTCTTCTTAGGTTACATGCTTATCCCTGAATCAGTGACTATGATCCCAGATTAAAAGGTGTTGACTGATGTAAATCAAATAGGGTCCACTCCTGGACCTGGGATGGGGTCAGCTTCCCTCTCACAAAATTCTAGGTGCTTTCAGGAAGTGGGAATCACCCAGAGAATGGACGCTGGCTAGATAACCACAATGCCCACAACAAGAGATCTTCATCAAGTTAGGGATTTGGAGTTGGCAGCAACAGAAACCAGCAGCACAGAATGGAGAGACAGGTGGTTCCCTAAAGCAAAGTTAGGGTGTTATTATTTGAAGAAAGAGGAATGGTGCTGGAAAGGCAATAATACTTACAAATATCCATTAGTCACTTCATAGAAGAGTCTAAGATGTATTTATCTAACTCCATAATGAAATTTAGGATTGGAAAAGCAGAGAAGTAGGGAGCGTGGCAGGCAGTGGAAAATGAGTTGGTCGGAATAATATGGCCTTCTTCAGGAGACCTGCAGAGAAAGGTCTGTTATTGAAAAATTCTTACTAGGAATGTGAGCGAAAAACTTTGAGGAAGAAAATAGTAATGACACAAGAATAAACACACAAGCAAACGAACAAACAATGTAACAGAATAAAGAGTCCGGAAATAGATCCAAGTATCTACAATGACTTCATATATAAAGAGTAGCATTTAAATTCCACAGGGAAGTGCTCGCTTCGGCTGCACATATATTAAATTCCAAAGGGAATGGTGTAGTTTATTTACCAAATGGTCCTGGAGTAACTGGCTCTCCATCTGGCAGAAAACAGACCCCAATTCACACATACATACGAGTAAATTCCAGTTATATTAAAGATTTAAATGTAAAAAAAAAAAAAAAAGATATGAGAATATTTGGTTGGGAAATAAGAGAAACTTTCCTAAACCAGAATCCACGAGTGTTGCGCCTTGCATTCCGCCTCTTCTATTGGGCCCCCGCGGGCTACATCATGGGACATCGAGCCAATGAAGATTGGGCATGGAAGGCGCCCTCAGCCAATGGGGCCAGGGCGGGAGATTTGAAAGGACCTCGGCGGCAGCGCGGCCGATCCTATTCAGTTGTTTGCGAGCAGTCAGGAAGGTGGCAGTGCCACGGGCTCCAGGTGAGCTGACCTCGTTTCGCAGGCCTTACACCGGGGAAAAGCAGGTAATCAGGCAGGTCAGGGGTCCGTTGGGCGGATCCGCGCGCACTTCGTCCGGCTGCTGGGCGCTCAAGGGTAGAGAGGGTCCTGGAAAGGAGTGGAGCCGGTAGCAGGCTGGAACGGCAAAGCCAGGGCCCGGGTGCGCCCTCATGCGGTCAGCTTGTTGACCTGCTCCCTTTCACCAGTCCCTGGCCGTCACTTCTGGCTAGTTCGGTCCGACTCCTTCCTTTTTCACTCCCTACTTTTTCTGCTGCTAACGACTGTTTTTCTTCTTTGCTCAGCTCTCCTCTCCCTTTCCCTCTAAGGATGACCCAGAAAGAGAACGCCTACCCCTGGTCCTACTGCCGACAAACGGTAAGGGCTTTCCCACTTACCCTACCCCCACCCTCATGACGAGTTCCTGCTTGGAGATTTGAGGTCTTGCAGAGGGCGATCCTCTGAGCACTTTCTTCTCCGTTATGCTCCAAAAGTTTGCTGGCAGAACCTGGTCTGGTCATTTGCAGCCACATCCTGTCAGGTGCTGCCATCTTTAATCTGATCAGCCTTTTGAGGACCTCTACAGGGCTAAACCTACCTGTCATATACAAATGATAACTGAGATGGAGCAGGCAGTCTGGCCTTCAGGCCATGACTCCCAACCCTTGTCTTGAAAAAATAAGTTTAATAATCTGGAATTTATTTTAATGACTGGTGGGAAATAAGGATCTAAACAGATTTATTTTCCAGTTGTCCCAACACCTTTCATTGAAGAGTCTC
>NW_006442497.1:4017600-4018511 GCF_000325575.1 Pteropus alecto | reverse complement strand
TATATGTGGATCTAGTTCTCTATTTTGTCCAACTTATTTTTAAATTCTATACTAATATCACTGTTTGGGAACAGGTTTGTAGTGGCACTAAGGCTCTCTTCCTTTCTTGGCTAAAGAGGAAGGAAGGGGCCCACACAGGCTTTGCTCCTTGTTTGTGGGGCGTGGGTATCCTGGAGGATCCATCTGTCCTCTTGTCCACCAGCTCCCTCCCACACAGAGTACTGAGTGATCCTGTCAAGAGTGGAGACTAGATGAGAAACTATTGTCCCTTTTACATTGGTCACTCCCAAAAGAAAGTTGTGTATATTACCCAGAAGTTAAAAGTGAGAAGTGGGCCAAGGCCATCAGAGTAGCCCTCAGTGTCCTTAAAGCATGTTTTTTTTGCAAGGGATAAATACTAATATTTGCCGAACACTCAAGGCCTCAAGGACCTTATCTAAGCCTTACTGGACTGAGCTTTTTAGGGGACTGTGAGAATGCCCCTGTGCTAAAACTTCTTGAATTGTGGGTGTTCAGGAGTAGGCAACTGGGTGAATGAGTGGTCCTATGGACAGTACTATGGAGGTTGGACAGCTTCATGCCTGAAAATATGGTGTAGGCCAGGGCCAGAGAGGTAAAATGCTAGGTGTTAGGCTAAGTCCTTTACTCCTTATCTTAGGCCAACTTAGCTTGTTTATTAATAACCATTAATATGGGGTTCTGAGAAGTCTTGGGGCTGAGTAGCAGTATTGTGGTCTCAGTGCTCCTCTTTGAACTGTGGGTGGGTAGCTCTATAGCCAGTACTGAAATGCTGCTTGCGGCACATTCCAACCCGGTCAATGGGACAAAGGCACCCTCAGAGGTCCCCATACTCCTTTTCAGGCTCATTCTGGCCTGAACACCCTGTCCCAGAGAGTCCTCCAGAAGGAGCC
>NW_006442497.1:3979636-4017570 GCF_000325575.1 Pteropus alecto | reverse complement strand
TCCAATGCGCAGACCACAGGTAACCGGGACAAGGGGAAGTGGATTGATTCAAGGGGACTAGAGCCTGGGGAGGGTACAGGGATGAAAATGTCAAAGGACAGCCTCAACTTAACTGTTCTTTCCTTAGCTGCCCCTGGCCAGAACAGCAGTGGGACACCCAACTTAATGTAAGTGCCCAAGCCTTGGGGTGGCAACAGTGGGATAGGAGAGTGAACAGGTGGGAAATGAGGGAGGTAGAAGCTAAAGACAAGAGGAGTAAGGATGCAGGCAAGAAAGTCTTGTTCATTTTCAACTTCCTTGGAAGAGAAATGCAGCTGAGGGCAGGATGGGCTGAGGTACAGGGAGAAGGCAAACGCCTCAAGTGATCCAAAAACCGGTACTCAGCTGCCTTCTCCCCACTCTCTGATCAGGCGGTCCTTCACGATAGACGACTTTGAGATTGGGCGTCCTCTGGGCAAAGGCAAGTTTGGAAATGTGTACTTGGCTCGGGAGAAGAAAAGCCATTTCATCGTGGCACTCAAGGTCCTCTTCAAGTCTCAGATAGAGAAAGAGGGTGTGGAGCACCAGCTGCGCAGGGAGATCGAAATCCAGGCCCATCTGCAGTAAGGGCCAAGGCCTTCTAGGCCAATACCCCCTGTTCCCAGCCCCTAACTCCTCTTTTCAACCTTACCACTTCCAGACTGTTTTCTCTGCAGCTATAGCCACTTAGCTATTGAGCTTATAATCTTGGCCAAAGCCTTGAATCCGGAGAGCTGCCTCCAGCACCCCCTTACCGCTGCCAACCCAACTGTCCCTGGACTGGCCCAAGTCTGAGCTCAGTTTGCCCCACATGAGACCTGTCATCTTTCCCATTTTCTTATACCAGGATGCAGATTGAGGCCTTCTCTATTTCTTCTTCCAGGCATCCCAACATCTTGCGTCTCTACAACTATTTCTATGACCGTCGGAGGATCTACTTGATTCTGGAGTATGCCCCCCGTGGGGAGCTCTACAAGGAGCTCCAGAAAAGCCGCACTTTTGATGAGCAACGAACGGCCACGGTTGGGAAGGGGTGGGCACCTGGGGCGCCAGCAGGGGGCGCAAGGGTGGGGGAATACTGCTTTCAGTTAAAGGTCCATCCTTGTCTGACTCCCTGTCATTGGCCTTCCCAGATCATGGAGGAGCTGGCAGATGCTCTGATATACTGCCACGGAAAGAAGGTAATTCACAGAGACATAAAGCCAGAAAATCTGCTCTTGGGGCTCCAAGGAGAGCTAAAGATTGCTGACTTCGGCTGGTCTGTACACGCCCCCTCCCTGAGGTAAGGTAGACCAGGAGGCCAGCCCTGGGTGTGAAACTGGGACATTCAGAATAAATCCACTCCAGATCATGTTACCCAGAGACATTTGGGTTCGTCCTTATCTAAATATATAGACACAGTAATATCTTTACAAAAATAGGAGACTCGCATTTTTTTGTTGCCCAGATTTCTATGAAATATATAGGAACGCTCTTGCCATATCATTGAATCTATTCCCACATCATTTTTAGTGGCTTCATAGTATTGCATAGTAGAGATGTAACCTGGATTTTTTTAAGCGGGACATTCTTGATGAACATTAGAGACGTCCCCAATTTTTCCTTTAATCAGCCTTCCCAGCTGATTATTTCAAGACATATCTCAGTGTGGAAATGCTGAGGTAGTATGTAAGCCCACCTCTGGGGCTTTGGTTTATATCTTCACCCCACTCCTACCCCAAGACCCTATCAGAGCCTGGTTGGAACACTGTCCTGGTGCATCCTGGGGTCTCTTGGCCCCTTGCCATAGGGCATCAGGAAAAGCAGAAGCCATCTGTCTCTGGGATCCCTGCCCACTACTCCCCCAACCCAGGAGGAAGACAATGTGTGGCACCCTGGACTACCTTCCTCCAGAGATGATTGAGGGGCGCACGCACAATGAGAAGGTGGATCTGTGGTGCATCGGAGTGCTCTGCTATGAGCTGCTGGTGGGAAACCCACCCTTCGAGAGTGCTTCGCACAATGAGACTTATCGGCGCATCGTCAAGGTGGGAGAGCTGGGTGCCTGGCTGGGGTTTTGTGCTGACCACAGGTCAGGGGCTGGGAATACGAAGAACATAGCTGTGGGGTCTACGTAACTCTCCAAATAGAATGGGTGGTCAAGGAAAAAGCAGCCAGGATGAAACTAATGGGGTCCTTCTTTTGCCTTTCTCTATTGCAGGTAGACCTGAAGTTCCCTACTTCTGTGCCCACAGGAGCCCAGGACCTCATCTCCAAGCTGCTCAAACATAATCCCTCGGAACGGCTGCCCCTGGCCCAGGTCTCAGCCCACCCTTGGGTCCGGGCTCACTCTCGGAGGGTGTTGCCTCCCTCAGCCCTTCAGTCTGTCCCCTAAATCATCCCTGTCATTTACTCAGTTGTGTCTGTGTTTGTATGCCTGTACATGTGTAGTTGGAAGGAGGGGTCCCTGGCCTGTTCCTTTATCTGTCTTCTACCTCCTTTTTATTTAATAAAGGCTGAAGCTTTTTATACTGATGAGTGTAGATGTTTACATGAGTGGAAACTTTGCTTGGTGGAGGCTAGGGATCTGCCCATGCTGGGTGCCAGGGATGGGTACTGCATCACTACCCCTGGTAGTACCCTATCCTCAGCTTTGACACTGACCAAGTCAGCTCCCAGCCACCCTGCCCCCACTGTCTTTTTTTTCCCCTGCTCCAGCTCCCAGGGTCTGAGGGTACTGGAGAACTTGACTCAACTCTGCTAAGTCTTATCTCTGCCCACCCCTTACTTCTCACTCTCAATTGTCTGACCTCTAGTCTTTCCCTCTCCTGGTTCACTCCCTGGAAACAACTGAAGAGTGCTGTTCCCTAAAAGTTGTCTTTTTGTGTTTGTTTTACTGCTCTGGTCGGGATCTAGTACAGGAATGAATAGAAGCAGTACTGATGGTGTCTTGTCCCTGACTTAAGGTTTTACTGTTAAGTATGATGCTTGCTGTAGATTTACCCCCATTTTTCAGATAAGGCAAATGAAACACAGAAGGGTTACATAATCTGCCGAAAGTCACAAAGCTAGTAAATGCAGGAGCCCAGTTTTAAAACTCCATATTTAATACCATGCTGCAATGATATAATACTGCCTTTCCAGAGCACACGTTTATTTTACATGTATGTATATTGCAGAAGCAGAACAAGAATTACAGTTTTTGCTGTTACTTAGTCTAAAAGTCCTTTAGTGGGTTAAACTAAGCCTATTCTCTTCCTAGCTTGCGAAGTGTTTGGATTTTCTTTATATCATTAATAAGTGTTGACTTTCATCAAATGCTTTTTCTGTACCTATTATTTGCTCTTCTAAACAATGTGGTGAAGTAAATCAAATAAATTTTCTTATTTTCATTTTATATCAGTTATTCATTCTATATTCAATTCCTAGAGCTGCAATAATAAAATACCACAAATTTGGTGGTTTAAAACAACAGAAATTTACTCTGGCACTTCTGGAGGTCCAGAATCAAGATGTCTGCAGTGTCACACTCCCTTCAAAGGCTCTAGGGAAAAATCCTTACCTCTTTCAATTCCAGGTGGCTCCAGGTGGTTCTTGACTTGTGGCTGCATACTTCCAATCTCTGCTTCTGTCTTCATATGCCCTTCTCCTCTTCTCTGTCTCTCCTCTATGTCATAAGAACACTAGTCCTTTGATTTAGGGCCCACCCAGATAACCCAGGATGATCTCATCCCGAGATCCTTAATTATATCTGCAAAGACCCGTTTCCAAAAAACTTCACATTCATAGGTTCATAGGACATAGACATATCCTTTGGTGGGGCACCATGCAATTCACTACACAGGCCCATTGATTAAAATAATTGAATAATGTTATAAGGCTTTTTTTTTTTTAAAGCAGTCTGCTCATTTCTCTTTTCTCAAAGGCATCCAGTCTTTTTGATGTTTTGTTTCATTTTTAGTATTTACCATCTCTTTCTAAATCACATGCTTCCGTTGCTACTTCATAAGTCTTCAATTTTAGTCATTAACCTAGTGTTTTCCTGCTGTAAAATTTAAGGATTTCACTCTCACCTCACTGCTAGCATATGCATGTACATTTTCTGTCCCTGTATCCTGATGTAATTAAGTCATAATTTTGGTTGGATTTATTCATTTGACAATAGTTTTGAATGCTTTTGACATTCCAAGTGCTGTTCTAGAGACTGGAGGTAGTGAATGAAAGTAGTGAATAAAAGAGAAAAATCCTCTGTGCTCAAAGACCTTATAAATCTAGAGGATCAGTGTTTATATTTTGACCACAAGGTGGTAGCCAAGCTGATTCATGTGGCATTCTGTTGTTTTCCTTTCTAGTATAACTTTTGAATATCCCTAATGTGAATAGTCTTATGTCACTTGCTCAACCTCTTATGTACAGATCACTAATCCATCTCTAAGTTCTTCCCAACTCGGAGTACTTAAAGCTATCAACATCTATCAAAGTGTCGCTTCTTTGAGTCATACAGGCCTGATGTGGAATATATTTTGTATTTTTCAGCTCTCAATATTCTCTAATTACCATTATTTCTTCTTTGATCCAGGAGTATTTCAAAGATGTTTTAAAAAGTCCAAACACATGGCTTTTTCCTGCCTGTGGTCTGCCCCATTTCTCCTTTACTCTTACCACTGAGCCTGCTAGACAAATGCTGTCCAGTACCGGTTGTGGCCCGGGGATTGGGGATCCATTTAACATGACTTCTACATTAATATCTCTCACCTGAACCTCTTCACCAAGCCCAAGACTCATATATACTTGGCTTCTCCATTTAATGTGTCTAATAGGCTTTTCTCAAAGTTAGTACGTCAAACAGTACTCTCAATTTACTACTCTCCCCCAATAGCACTATCATTCACCCAGTTGCTGAGGCAAAAAACAAACAAACAAACAAACTAGGAATCACCCCTGGTTTTCTCCCTTTTCTCCTCTGCCATGCCTGCCCTTCCTACGTACAGTCAAATCCACTGAGTCCCAGCCCCACTCTCTTTACACACAAACTCCTTTGCTCTTATGCTAGTTCAAGCCAACATCCTTTCCGGCTGAGACGATGGCAACAGCCTCCCAACTGTTTTCACAGCATCTATTCCTGCTCTCTACAGTCCATGCTCCACGTAGTGAAAATTAGAGAATGTCATTTCCCTGTTCAAAACTCTGGTTGTTCAGTGTAATACTAGACTAAAACTCAAACATTGATTTTCAACCTTTGCTACACATAAGAGGGCTTAAAAAGATAATAGAACTCTCAGACCCTCACCCTGAGAAATTCAGATTTAATTGACTGAGTTGAGACCTAGGCATGATGGGTACTGCATCACTGTACCCATCACTGTACCATGTATTTTAAAACTCCCCAGGTGATTCAGAGTTTTAAATCCCTGCTTAAAGAGATCGTTCCCCTCCCTCCTCCAAAGTCATCTCCCACTGCTCAACCCCTTCTATCACTGGTCTCCTTGTTCCTTGAACATGCTAAATTTGTTTCTACCGCAGTGCCTTTGCACTTGCTCTTCCCACTGTCTAGGATGCCACTCCCAGCTTATTTTGGGCCTGGGTCTTCAATGATTTTGATGAGTTGCTAAATTAACCAACCGTGGCATCCTTGGCCATTTTTCCATTGTACGTGTCTTTTGCTGATTAACTTATGAAATCAAGGGATATTAACAATTTGTCACATAGTTTTACTTTGTCAACTTTTTTTCCTTTCTGCAATTTGTCTTGTTTAGGGTAGTTTTTCTATGTTGAACTTTTCCAGTTTTATGTTGTCAACTCTTATCATCTTTTTCCTTTATGGTATCTGACTTTTGGTCTTTCTTTAAAAAACCTTCATCACTCCAAGCTTATTATTAAAAAAAAAAAAAAATGCACCTCTGTTTTCCATTAGTACTTTTTTTTTTTCATTTAAAATTGTGATCAAAATGGAATTTTTTGGGGGGAAGTAAGGAATTAAATAATTGTTTTTTGTTTTTGTTTATGTTCAAATAGCTTGTCTCATACCATTTATATAAATTGATTCAAAATGTCATTTTCTTCATATACTAAATTTCCATATACAGGAATTGCATAATTTGCAACAAAAAATATATGTACTCATGGGGTAGCTAGGGAAAATGTGGGCCTTTAACAAAACACTCGTCCCTGATTGCAACAAAACTCATCTATCCTTAGCTCCCTGTACTGTATAGTACAGGCCTCTTTGACAAAAAAAAAAAAAAAAAAAAAATTATAAAGTATTGGAAAGAGTATTCCAAAGCCTCATGAACATAGTGAAAATGTGAGTCACATCATGCCTCCAGAAGTGACTAACAGTTGGTGACAGTGATAGGCAAATAGGAGAAGTAAGCACTCCCTGAGAAGTGAGCCACTTCCCAGCAGCCTGCAGTACAAGAGATGGCAAACTTTATCTGTAAAAGTCTGGGACGTAATTAAGGCTTTGCAGGCCACATGGCCTCTGTTGAAACTACTTAACTTTGCCATTATGGCACAAAAGCAACCATAGACAGAACATAAATGAGTGAACATAGCTGTATCCCAATAAAACCATGAACATTGAAATTTGAATTTCATATAATCATATAAAGTTTGATGTTCTTTAGATTATTTTTCGACCATTTAAAAGTGTTAAAACCATTCTTAGCTCACAGGCCATATAAAAACATGTGGAAAGCAGAATTTGGCCCATAGGCCAAACTTTACTGACCCTTAATGTAGTAGACACTGTGCTAGTTGCCCCACAATTCCTCCTCCCACCTCCATCATGTTGCAGCTGCTTGAGTTTAGAGGGAACTGACACTCCTAGCTCCAGGAGGAGCTTAATTGTTTTAACCCAATCAATTAATTCTTATCACCTTGCTAGAGTGACTGCTTCCAGACCCAAGCCAAGGTCAATCAGATATGGTTTTACCCTAGCCAAAGTGACTACATTGGGCATATGAAACAGCTCAGGCCAATAAGATGCGAGGGAAATTAACTGTGGCTTTGGGAAAAGATGCATCCTTGTTCTTCCGTGAAGACTAATGGAAGATACTCCTATCTCCCCTTCTGGAAGGTGTGAGAGTATATCAGCCAGGGTTCCTGGTTGCATGTGTGAAAATTAATAAACAGAAACTTCACTTAAAATGGAATTGGGAGATTAGAAGAGAGAACTCTCATGCACGTGTCTCTCAACAACCCTTACAGAAAGAGACATATTTTGTACAGGAAGTGATACTACTTTGCTATCTCAGCTGAAGGAAGAAAAGATTTCTCCTTGCCCAGTAACAGCTCAGTCGATGGGAGACTGCCATAACTCAGCCAAGAGAAAGTCACTGTTCTTCGAACTTTCAGTTTCCTCCAATGGACTCTTTTTATAATAGTCCCTCCTACATCCATAAAAGAGCAATTAGTCTCCTTTGTTTCTCTGGATTTGCATGTGGTTCACCATCGTAATTCTTTGTTGTCTCCAAATAAATCTGTTTTGCTAAAGAAATATCTATTTGTTTAAGTTCAACACATGCAACAGAAAATATTTAGGCTTTTTTATGCAGAAAAGGACCTTATTATAGGCATCAGGGTAATTCACAGAATCTCTGGGAGGACCAGGCTTGGAGTCTACACAGCCAGGAAGAATTTCACTGCAGAAGTGGTCCAGTAGACCATGGTGGAGTCTGAGCCATGTGCTAGGGAAGCTGGGGAAAGGACTGCTTGGTATTCATATGTGGAAGCCCTAACATCATGTGATATTTGGAGGTGGAACCTTTGGAGGAAATTATGTTTAAATACGATCATGAGGGTGGGATCCTCATGATGAGATTAGAGTCCTTATAAGAGGAGTGCTAGTTTTCTCTCTCCACCAAGTAAGGGACATATCAAGAAAATGTCCATCTGCAAGCCAGGAAGAGGGGTCTTACCAAGAACTGAATCAGCGGGCACCTTGGACTTCTCGGCCTCCAGAACTGGGAGAAATAAATGTCTGTTGTTTAAGACACCCAGTTTATAGTATTTTGTTATAGCATCCCAAGAAGACTAATATAACGCCAAAAGAGTGACAGGTGGCATTTTGCCACCATGAGGAAGCCAGCTTGGAATAAATCTGCCCCACAGACAGAAACCAAGTCTTACATATGATACCATTAGGGCCCTGAATGCAGGCTTCTCTGACATGTACTCTGTCTTGACACCACTGTTGCATGACATGATAAATTCCTCCCCCCCTTTTTTTGGTTGGTTCAACTTGTGTTTTCTGTCACTTGCTGAGTAAAAAGCATCTGCTGAGTGGTAAAAGGAAGATGAAGGGTCTCAATCTCAGAGAAAGGGAGAAAAGCTTAGAGTAGACCATTGACTTCATGGTGTATTAGTCAGGACTTTGGGTGCAAGTGACAGACACATCTTAAACGAATTTAAGCCCAAAAGGGGAAATTAATGACTTAGGGTTATTTACTTAATAAGTATCTATTGAGTACCTACTATATACTAGGCCCTCTTGTAAGCACTGGAGATACTGATGAACACAAAATAGATAAAATGTCTTACCTAATGCAGCTTACACGAGCAAGTAAGCAAAATATATAGTATGTCAGATGGTAATAAGTGCTATAGAGAAACGGCAGGGAAGGAAGATTGGGAAATGCTGGAGAAAGTAGTGCAATTTTACATAGATTGTAAGGGGAAGCCTCATTCAAAAGGTAACATTTGAATAAGGACCGGTGGGGGAGAAAGGAAGGAGGAATATTCAAGTTGAAATTTTTTCTTGGTAGACTCAGCCTCAGGAAAAAAAAAAAAAAGAGCAAGTGTAAAGCCCTGGGGCTGGGCGGGGGCGGCCCGTCAGAAGAACAGTGAGGAGGAGGCCAGTGTGGCTCCAGCAGGACCAGTGAGGGGAAGGGAAGAAAGGGGTGAGATCAAAATAGTACCAGGGCTCTGATCTTCATTTATTGAATATTTTATCTAGTGTCAAAATCACATGCCATCCTCTCAAGGGGAGGGACTCTCAAACCTGTAGGGAGCAAGAGAAAGAGAACAGAGTGGCAAAAGCACAGAAAAGCACCGTTAGTTGCTCTAGGAAGTTCACCTGCTAGGTCTATGAGCCGAGGACAATGGAATGAACCATTCTTGTTCTGCTGAGAATTCTGGTTTCATCCTTCCCGATTAACTAGATGCGGTTCAGTCCTGATGGTCCAAGCAGTATATATTATTTTCATCCAAAGAACCTCTCTTAGGAATCCCAAGTCTGGTTTCTTTTGCCAGGCAAGAATTGTGGGAGTGACGACTTTGGGGGGAAGAGTCTGAGCCTGGCTCCAAGAGGACTCTTGGCATTTCAAGACCTTCAGCTTTAAGATCCGCCCCCTCAACTTTTTGAAAGGGCGGGGCGACGAGAGCAGCTGTCACCTCCTTCTCTCCACCCCGCTGGCTCTCACGTGTGCCTGGCTGTTCAATAACAGCTCTTCTTTCGAGACTTCCTGATCGCTGCAACCAATCATAGCGTTATTCCCGTCCTTGCCATTGTCAGCCCGCTGCCAATCGGCGCACCTCTACCAACGCCCCTTAAAGGCGCCGCCTACGCCTCTCGAGCTGCGGCGAACCAGTTCCTCTGTTCCTGTCCTCAACTGCAGTATGGAGATGTCCCGGGGGCGGCCTGGGCCGGAGGCGGACCTTTTGGCTCTGAGGGGTCAGCAAGCCGTGATCTTCGGAGGCGGGCCGGGCCGAACGCCCTCTGAGCCGCCTTCAGGCCTCCGAGTGTCGGAGGAGGAAGAGGCCGAGAACGTTGGGGGCGCGAGCCGCCACCCCAGGGAGTCCCCGAACACTTCGAGCTGCAGCGTAGTCCACCCGTCGGAACGAGAGACTACAGAGAATGAGCCCGGCCGCGCAGGCACGCCGTCTGGGCCGGGGAGCCGCCGGGGGGAGCCGGGTCCCAAGCACACCCTGCACGGGTCCTCCCTGCGCAAGGACCCCGAGCCTCCCGAGGACAAGCCAGCATCCGAAAGGGTCCGTCGAGGCAGCCGGGGAGGCAGCGGGATGGATATTGAGCAGGAGGTGGAAGATGATGATGAGGAGGAGGAGGCGGCGGCTGGCAGGGCTGGCCGCTCGTTCTCTAGCCGCCTTCAGGACAGCCGCAGTCTGGATGGGCTGAGCGGGGCGTGCGGCGGCTCTGGGTCGGCAGGGAGTGCGGAGTCTGGCACCGGTGGTGGGCGTCGCGCCACCATCTCCAGTCCCCTGGAGCTCGAGGGCACGGTGAGCCGCCATGGAGACCTCACCCACTTTGTTGCCAACAACCTGCAACTCAAGATCCGTCTGAGCGGAGCCTCTCAACCACCGCCCCCTGCCCCGCCCTGTTCAGCGCCTGCTCCCACTCCGGCCATCCCCCCCATCGACCCCGAAGTGCTGCGGGACCTGGAGCGGCTGAGTCGGGAGCTGGGCGGCAGGGTGGACCGTCTGCTTCGCGGGCTGGGTGGCGCGGTGCAGGAGCTGACAGCGCTGAGCGTGGGCTGTATCCAGACCTACCGGGACGCCGTGGACTCCCTAGGCGAAGCCGTGGACATGAGCATCAAGGGCATGTACACCCTGCTGGCACGCTGCGAGGAGCTGGAGCGGGCTCTGCAGCCGGTGCAGGGGCTCGCGCGCCAAGTCCGGGATATCCGACGTACCCTGGAGGTGTTGGAGTCCCTGTGCAAGTGACCCAGGAGGGCAGGAGAGGCCAGGCCAGGCCAGAGCCCAGCAGGAGCCTAAGGACTCTTCAAGGAGCCCTGATGGGAACTACCGGCTGAGGAGAGGCCTATATATTAGAGGCTCTTTCAGATGCATTTAGGAGGTCCGTGACCACTTGCTTGTCCTTATACAGGTGTATATGGGGAAGTTCTAAAGTCTCTCTTGGTGGGAAGGGATGATGCTCTGCTTCTATTCAGTTGGCCATCTGTAGTACCTTGTTCTCCCCAACTCTCTTCCCTAGCTAAAGCACTGTCCCTGGGAACTCAGGGCTTCAGGTCTTGGCTTGGGAGAGCTGACTGCCATCTGTGATCAAGAAAGAAGAACAGAGGAGGTCTCAGTCCCCCACTGTGGCCACCTTGACTCCAGTGGCCACATCTCAGGTGCCAGGGGCTGTGAGAGCTTGATTGGTCCTTGGCCGCACACCATGCAGACAAGGATGCACACCTGCAGGATAACCTCCTGCTTCTGCCCTCTGGCCCCCTACCATCCCACTTCTTCAGCCAGAACCAGGGTGAAGCTAGAAGGAATGCATTGCATGGTAGAGGGAGTGAGTTGGAAGGGGTCTCACTGCTCTCAGGATTCAGTAGAAGTGTTGCTGGTTTCGAAGCTTACCTGTTGTGGAGTGTTCTAATCAGTTTTGGCTTTCCCAGTTTTTGTGGAATTAAAGCTGCTGCTGCTGCTGCTAAGGCTGAGGCTCTGTCTGTGTGGCGTTACAGGGATTGATGAGCCAAAGGAATGGGAATAAGGGTTTGTCTTTTTCATGAAGCTCCCTTGGGGTTGATGGTGGGGAGTGGGGTTGGGGGTCCCAGGCTACACAGGGAAGGATGTGGTTCCCGCTCTTAGGCAGCAGGTCTGAGGGGAAAAGCAGAACACAGATATGGGCTCAGAGATTCAGTAAAAGCAAAACCAGAAACAAGGTATTCCAGAAGAGAAAAAGAAGGGATTGTGTTCTCAGATCCTGAAGGGGACAGGCAGGGACTGGGCAAAGTGGACATCTTGGCTGTGGAGGAAGATGGGAAACACTTGTTAGCCCAATTCCTGGCCCCATTTCCTATACTGCACTGATCAGTGCCATATGTGTGGTTTGAGACACCCTTTGTTTCAACCCCCGGCAGCTGTTTATAGTTCACATATAAGTTCCAGCATTTGACCCTGTTATGGTCAAAAGATTTAGAAAAAGATCACAGAAAGAGCATCAGTTTTCTTGAAACTTCTTCCTCTCCCTGAAAATACTAGCACTTTAGACTGAGTTTAAACATACCTCTCTTTTTTATGGGAAGAGTTCCGGGATTGGAAACGGTGCTCCACATGCCTCTCCCGGTAAATGAACACAAGTATTTAAAAGAAAAAAAACGTCATGTTACTGGCCCGTACGGGGATCGAACCCGCGACCTTGGCGTTATTAGCACCACGCTCTAACCAACTGAGCTAACCGGCCAGGTTGTTTTTCACTTTAAATTTAAATTTATGTAGAGTTCGCCGTACTGATTAGTTCTTTTGAAAGCGTGTATATGTTTTGGAAGGCATGAACGGCACACGAAAACTGAATCACTGAACATTTCGAGAAGTAACAGCCACGCCGCAAAACTGACAAGCACAAATAATGTAACTATGGCGTTTGGCGGCAGGCCAAGGAGCAAATCAAGTGCTCAAGAACATATACGTAGCGTTCAAGAACACAAACAGAAATGAAAAACATTACTTGATAGCTCCCAGAGGATTCCCGGAGACAAGATGAATGGACCTGTGGGAAATTATATAGGGCGGATGGATGCCCAGAGACAATTATCTCGCAAGGTCTTTGCACAACTGAGAACTCAAGGAGGAACCGCTAGATTCAAAACCAGAGTCTCCTACTTATTAGGCAGGCGCTTTAACCAAGGCAAGGCGCCTAAGGCAGGAAATGTTTGCACCGTTTCCCTGGTCAGTAGAGCCCTGTGGCAGGTTTGTAAATGTGCAAGGGCATTTTATAACTAATACTGGAAAAATTAGTAGAAAGATATGGAAACTACTACCTCAGGTGAGAGAGAATGAAGGGGTGATGCATAAATTTAGTGCGGGCACGATAACGTACAGAGAAGAGGGAGTTTTAGTTTGGGATTACAAAACCTAGCGAAGGCACCAGGAAACGCAAACCGACGAGGATGGGATTCGAACCCACGCGTGCAGAGCACAATGGATTAGCAGTCCATCGCCTTAACCACTCGGCCACCTCGTCCTCGAACGCAAGTTCTTACGACACTATCTCTGTAGTCTCAATTCATACTCTTCGGTAAGAATGGATTCAAACACGTCTCAAAGGAAACTCATTCCTTGAGATCCTCCTCCCCAACACTACGAAGACAATTCTGGGGGCGCTGGCTGACTGAGCGAACTTCTCGCCTGTGCGATCGCCCGACCTTTCTTGCTCTGAGTCGAGCGTGCGCCAGTCTTCAGGAGCCCCTCAATAGGCCCAGATCTACGGTATCCATTCGGCTGCAGAGACCACCGCGAGATTGTTGGACTCCTCCCACGGGTGGGCGCGGGACTTCGAGACAGTAGCGCTCTCCTTCCGGTGCCTACAAGATGCTTCTTTTTCTACCTAGGCGCTCGAGCTCGAGTATAGTTGAAAATAAGGGGAATAAATAAAGGCCACTGAAATCCCCAAAGGGAAAAGGTCGCCTTGACCCCGACGTGATTTGAACACGCAACCTTCTGATCTGGAGTCAGACGCGCTACCGTTGCGCCACGAGGTCAGCCGGCCAAGGCCGTGGTCAGGTCCACTCATGACCACTTGGTGGCTACGCCTACCTGATTTTACAGTGCAGTGTATGCGCTCTCCCACCCTCCTCGCGAGACTAGCAGGGCTCACCGCACACAGGTTGGGCGGTGGCTCGGCGGGCTCTCCGCTCAGTTATCCCCACTGGCGTCCTGCTAAGGACCAGGTGACCCAGAGCTGGTTACTTGGGAGACCAGAGCTAACAGCCCAACAAAGTCGGACTTGGTGCAGAAACGGATGGAAGGCCGAACTTGATGGAGAGGTGCCAGAGCCCAGTGAACCTGAAGGGGTGAGAAATTAGCTCCTCCCGCGGTGCGATCCTCCCTGGATGCATGTTACAATCGCTTGCGGAGCCTTCCAAATAGCCACAGGTTCGGAGAGTCTAATATAAAAGTTCAGGGTAGAGCCCCAGGATCGGTAATTTTGTCACTTTTACAATTTCGAGGAATAATTTACGTACAATGAAATGCATAGATCTTAAGTGTATGTTTTGATGAGTTTTGACAAATGCAACCCACGGCCTTTTCAAGATATAGGACATTTCCTTCACCCTGGAAAGTTCTTTTATGTTCTTTCCCAATAGATCCCCGCCCTTCCCTTCCTAGGGGAAACCATTATTCCGATTTCGATCACCATAAACATCAGTACTTTTTGAAGTTCTCCTGGTGAGACAGAGCGGGAACCTCTAAAGAGCGATACCAAAGCTGGCAGAGAGACACCACCCCACCCCCGCCCCCCGCCACCCCGCTTTGCTTCTTGAAGGTTAAGAGGAGTTCAACAGGCCAGTATGGCGAATGAGGTCATGCTGTATCTCACTCCTTCCCTTCCTAGACAAATGTCTGAACTTACTGCACAGAGGCTCTCCCGAAAGATATCAAGCACCACAGAGACATCAAAGCCCGCAGCCATTTCTCAGGCCTGATATTCATTGATTCAAGACAACATTTTCTTTAAGAGCTTTCTCCTTTGGTTGTCATAACACTATCTGGTCTTCCCCTAGCTGTTACCTACCTCCCCAACCACTCCACATACACAGTGTCTTTTTCTGTCCTTTTCCTCAAAGTTCTGTCTTCTCTCCTCGCTCACCTTCCCTGGAGTAAGCTATCACCTGTGTACTGAGGGCTCCCACCTCTGGTTTGGAAGACCAGTGCCTGCTGCATAGCTCTATTTGACCCTGTCATTCTTCCTTCCAAGTCTTTCTGCAAGCCCAGTAATTAGCCTTAACTCTTCCCTTTCCCTCACTTCCCATTTCCAGTAACCAAGTCCTGTCAATTACATTTCCTTCATAATTTTTCCCTCAGCCCAAATTTCCCATTCCCATTGCTATCCCCTAAGTCTCTCTCACTGGCTTATTGTAACAAACCCCTCTGATCTCTCTGCCTTCAGAATAGTTGAAGAGAATCATCTTTTAAAAATGCAAACATGATCATGCTGTGGCTTAAAATCAGGATTAAGTCCTAATTTACTGTTTGGGCCCCCAGGGGCAAGCATTCCTTAAGCATGTGGGCTCTAGAACCAGGTTGCCAGGGTTCCCATGCAGGCTTTGCTACTTACTAGCTGTGTAACTTGGGCTAGTTATTGATCCTCCCTGTGTCTCAATGTCCCCATCTGTAAAATAGTAAAGATTATAATAGATCACTATTACTTTATTTACTGTAGATAAAATGCTCAGAGCCTGGATGATAACAATCACACGATTATTATGGTGGTTATTATTATTAACCTGCCTGCTTCTTCAGCCACTGCGTTGTCATTTCCTACGTACAACCATCCCGACTCATTTACAGTTGCCTAAACTCATCTCAGTGCCAACTGTCTCTGTGCCAGTGTCCTTGGTAGTATTGCTTGATGGTCTTCCCAGTCCCTTCCCTACCAGGCTGACCCTTACATACCCCTCAAGACTCAATTCAGAAGCTTCTTCCTCCCCACTTCCCTGCCCATATGGGGGAAGAGGCCCTGCCTGTGTCTCCTCCAAGGTAACACTTAAAATACTACCTTTTAATTGTTCCTTGGTGGTTTTCTTCATTATACTCTAAGTTACCCAAGAGTAGAAAATATGTATTCCTAGCACCCAGTACAATTCCCAGAATATAGTATGTATTCAATAAGTGTTTGTGAAATTAATGAGGGATAGCTTTAGTAAAAGTATTATCATGGGCAAGAGCCTGGCTTATAGAGGAAGGAGACATGCCTGGGTAGCTGAAGAGCATGAGGTGAGGTGGAAAATTTTGCTAGAAAGGGTAGTTGGGTCAATGAATATGGTACCAAGGACTTGTGGACTTGATCTCTAGGCTCAGAGAGGTTATGCAGCAGGTGTGAAGTATGATCAGCCCAGTGTCATCACTCACAGTACTCTCTGATGGTTAAATCTCCTCTATTCATCTCAATAGTTTCCACATTTTAGAAACCAAAAAATTATTCTGTCCAGAGCTGCATCGCTCACGAGGGTGGTGGCTATTCAACATGAGACTATTCAAATTAAATTAAATTTTAAAAATTCAGTTATTTAATCCCACTAGCCACATTTCAAGTGCTCAATAGTCACATAAAACTAGCTGGCTACCATACTGGACAGAGAGAATATGAAATATTTTCATCATCATAGGAAGTTCTGTTGAGCAGCACTGATCTAGAGCCTGAAAGCTTATGGCCTGAGGCCTGTATGCTATTACCATAAGGGTTATTTTTTTTCTTCTCATTTTTTTTTCATTTTTAAGTAGAATACTAATATTTATAATTGGAATAACAATCTGGATTTACGGTCTCTCTTTTAAAAAGCATACACACATACAAGAGTCCTGCAACACTGGATTTTGATTCCCTCAAGACAATTTACTGAAGCTGAGTAGTTGCTGCACCACTCCGCTCCCCGACTCCCCTCAACTCCTACATAGACTTGAGAGAGGGCATGGGCTCTCCTGAGTTTTGTTTTGTACTCCCTCACTTCACCCCACACCTCAAGGAACCTCATTTATATATTGCATTCATTTGTTGTGATCTACTAGAAGAGACAATACTAAAAGAGTAAAGTAATAAACCAGATGTTTACAGATTATAATGAGCACTAGTGAGAGGTCATAGACTGGTGTGAAGAGATCATATTCTTCTCAGGTCAGCCTGAGTTTGAAGCCTGGTGTCATCAATTACAGGATCTGTGACCTGGAACAGGTAAATATGTTGCTCTGTGTTTCAGTTTCCTTATCTGTGTCTCAGTACCACTGAATTGTATACTTTAAATGATTAATTTTATGTTATGTAAATTTCACATAGAAAAGATAAGCAACACTAATGAGCCAACTTGAAGAAGTTCTCACTGGTCAAAACAGACACTTTGAGCATCAAAAGGAATAACAACTGCAATGAACCGAAACATACAAAAGATGACAAAAATTACACGTTCACAATGATACTAAAAACAACTAATTTGTCACTTTTAGAGAGTGCTAGGGAACCAACCCATTATACTGAAAACTGTTCAATAATGGCAGGGGTGGGGGAATCATAACATTTATCCAGTCTTTCCCTTATGACCTGTAAACAATGAGTTGATGAGGGCACATTTTTATTATAGGAGAATCCAACTGATAAATGCAGGAGAAATGATAGAATTAGGACATCCACATTTTGCAACCTTTCATGAAATAATGGAGCTAGGCAGTGATGATCGATTAAACCAGTAGGTAAAAAAGTGATGGGGAACTTTATTAATGGCTGCCTCAGTCTGAACCCACTGCTCAGATTTTACAATAGGAAAAGAGAGACAAATAGCCATTGAACCCTCTAGCTGCGATGGACTAAGAACTACAAGCCACCACCCATGATGTATTTTTACCAGAAAATTGAATGTGAGACAGGGCATAGAGGAACATGTTAAATGACCCAACCAGAACATAGCCCATAAACAGCCCAGTGTCTTTAACAGATAAATTGCAAGAAAACAAGGAAGAAGGAGGAGGGAGGAAGAAGAACTTAAGATTAAAAGAGACTTAATAGACACATTTACCAAGTATAATGTGTGGACTTTACTTGGACCTCGATTCAAAGAAACTGTAAAAAAATGTTATAAGTGGGCAATTTGAACTGTTTGGTGATGTCTAGGATTTACTTCAAAATAAACTAGTAGGGCTGAGAGGGAGAGTATAGAGGAAGCAAGGTTGGGCATGTGTTGGTAATCGTTGAAGCATAATGGTAGGATTAGGGGATCATTATACTATTTAAAAATTTTTTACATGTGTTTTAAGTTTTCCATGATAAAAAATTTTTTTCTAAGTTTTTTATGACCAGTTCAAATGTTAGGACATGTGGATTCCAGCCCTAGAGTGAGTGAAGGACAACTGGTCACCAGCAGTACCGCCTATGACCACAGGCTGGCTCCAAAACTCAACGTTTTTGAGACTTCTCTACCACAGGCTTCTGTGAACCAAGGTCATGGAAAATGACAGGACAGAACTAAATGACTACTCACTATTTATTAATTCACAGCATAAAATGTGACTACCCAATTCTTACTCTCTAGTTGGTCCCCCAGGCAGGAAACCTGCTATAAGCAGAATGCCCCAAACTTCCAACTCCTGGAGCCCCAAATCTGTTATCCGTGACCCCTCCATTTTTCTCACCCACCCACAGCCCCATGTTCAGACCTTTTGATCTTCTAATGATTTCTTGATTCCTTATACTTTACTCTGCCTTCTTGAATACACTCTGGTTCCATCTCATCCTGTCCTTCCTGGACAACACTATGGCTTCTTCACTAGGCTTCTGCTTAAAATCTTAAAATTTGTTTTCCATGTTGCAGCCAAAGTCATCTTCTAGAACAGGGGTCCCCAATCCCCACGCCACAGACAGTTACTGGTCCATGGCCTGTTAGGAACCAGGCCGCACAGCAGGAGGTGAGTGGCAGGCTAGTGAGCAAAGCTTTATTTGTATCTGCAGACTTTACCCAGCACTAACATCACCACCTTAGCTCCACCTCAGATCATTAGGCATTAGAATATCATAGGAGCACGAACTCTATTGTGAACTGTGCATGCAAAGGATCTAGATTGCATACACCTTATGAGAATCCAATGCCTGATGATCTGAGGCAGAGCCGAAGCCGTGATGCTAGCACTGGGGAGCAGCTGCAAATACAGATTAACATTAGCAGAGAAGTTTGACTGCACAGAGATCATAATAAATCAATTGCTTGCAGACTCATATAAAAACCTTATCAGTGAGACCAAGCGCCCTTCATTAAAAGACAAGCCTTTGGAATTTTTCAAAAGAAAAAAACGTGAACACGAAGAACAGAAGCAATTATTGAAGGCCACACATTTCATCAAATGTGTCTGCACTGAGAGCATCATTCTTAGTGGCTAACAGCATTGCTAAAGCTAAGAAGCCCTTTACTATTGGAGAAAAGTTGATCCTGCTTGTTGCTAAGGACATTTGTCATGAATTTTTAGAAGAGGCTGAAGTTCAAAGGGTAGCACATACTCCTCTTTCGGCTAGCACCATAACTAGATGAATTGATGAAATAGAAGAGGATTTTGAGGCACAATTGTTAGGATGAATGAGTCACCATGGTATGCAATCCAGGTTGATGAGTCTACCGATGTTGACAACAAGGCAAGAATGCTTATTTTGGGGCGATATATTTTTCAGGAGGATGTGCATAAGGATATGTTATGTGCACTTTTGTTGCCAACCAACACCACAGCAGAACTATCCAAGTCTTTGATTACATATCAAGAAAACTGAATTGGTCATTTTGTGTCAGTATATACACGGATGGAGTGGCTGCCATTATTGGACGGCTTTCTGGTTTCACTATTTGGGTTAAAGAGGTCGTTTCTGAAAGTCAGTCTACATACTATGTCATCCATAGAGAAATGCTGGCTAGCTGAAAAATGTCACCTGAACTTAACAACATTTTGCAGGATTTGATTAAAATTATCAACCACATTAAAGTGCATGCCCTTAACACATTTATTCGTGTAGCTCTCTGAGGAGACGGACGCAGAGCACACACATCTTCTCTTATACACAGAAGTGAGAGCTTTCTAAAGGTAGATCACTGGCCAAAGGTTTTTTCTGTTTTGTTTTGTTTTTTAATTTTTTTTTTTTTTAGGTGAGGCAACCCTTGGTTGATCTCACAGATTGCAAGGAACTTGTCAGCTTACAATCCTTTATTTTTTATTTTTTACACCTACAGCACCTGGTCTTCCTAGGTGGTCTCCCATCAAAGTACTAACCAGGCCCAATCCTGCAGAGTTTTTGAGTTATGAGAGCCGCTCCAGAGATTTCTTTTACAAAAACAGACACCACTGGCAGTACATTTCAGTGACACAGAATGGGTTGCAAAACTTGCTTACTTGTGTGACATATTCAACCTGCTTAACCAACTCAATCTTTCACTTCAGGGGAGAATGACAACTATGTTCAAGTTGGCAGATAAAGTGGCTGCTTTCAAAGCCAAATTGGAATTATGGGGGCAATGGGTGAATATTGAGATTTTTGACATGTTTCAAATATTAGCAGAGATTTTGAAAGAGACTGAGCCAGAGCCTTCTTTCTCCCAACTGGTGAATGATCACCTATCTCAGCTTTCAAGAGTTTGAACGTTACTTCCCAACCACAAAAGACCCCCAAACTGGGAAGGAATGGATCTATGACCTATTTGTGAATAAACCAGGTGAATCAACTTTGTCCATGCTAGAAGAGGATCAATTGCTCGAGATGGCAAATGACAGTGGCCTTAAAAGTACGTTTGAGACAACTTCAAATCTCTATACATTCTGGATTAAAGTGAATAGCCTGAGATTGCCACAAAAGCACTGAAAAGCCTGCTTCCATTTCCAACGTCCTATCTTTGTGAAGTAGGGTTTTCTGCAGTGACAGCAGCCAAAACTAGATTACGGAGTAGACTGGACATAGCAACACAGTTAGGGTGTCACTGTCTCCCATCACCTAGTTGCAGGAAAACAAGCTCAGGGGTCCCATTGATTCTACATTATGGTGAGTTATATAATTATTTCATTATATATTACAGTGTAATAATAATAGAACTAAAGTGCACAATAAATGTAATGCACTTGAATCATTCTGAAAACATCCACCCCACCCCCGACCCCCTGCCCCAGTCTATGGAAAATTTGTCTTCCACAAAATCGGTCCCTGGTGCCAAAAAGGTTGGGGACCGTTGTTCTAGGATATAAATCCGACCATGTCCCTCCCCACAGCTGCAAGGCCTTACATAATTTGACTCTTGTCTATATATCCCACCTCACCTTGATCTTTTCTCCCTCTTCCATTGCTATACTTCAGACACACTTAGCTTCTGTTCTGTTCAACAAGCATACCAGGCTTGTTCCTACCTAAAGACTTTTGTCCTTGCTGTTTCTCCACCTAGAATGCTCTTCTCCCAAATTTTCACGATTGACTACTCTTCATTCTCTTTATTCCGGAGACCTCACTTTGCAAAAGGACCCAGTTTTTCCTCACTTTCATTATATGACAGTGCTTCCTTTGTGTGCAAACAGTCAAGACTTGATAAACTGTTGCTGGGGAAATTTGGCTCTGAAGGCCTGGGCTTTCTATTCTCGGGAGAAAAGGCATGTATGTAAGTTATAGGAAGAAAGAGGAAAAGAATGAGCAGCCTTCAGTCTTTGGATCTTGTCTATGTGCTAAGAATGTTTCTGTGCTTGCTGTGCTGTAATTTCCATGTTGGAGAGTCAGGAATCCCATCTCTCATTGTACTTTAGCTATCATCACTGTTACTCATTTTAAGGATCTCATAGTGATGAGGTTCACCTCAAGGGAGAGAAGCATTTGGGTCCACTATGAGTTTGCCTGTCTGGCCCGAGATGGGGGAGATTTGAAAATATTTTCAGAACTTTGAAATGGTTCAGCAATTAAAAGAGAGAAACTCCCCTACACACCTGAGTGCTGAGAAACCAGTGTGGGTAATATTTGATTATAAACTGATATTTTCCGAGTAGAAAATAAAGAACCTTACCCTTTATAAAAATAATTCCTCTGGAAAGTCTAAATGATTGCAGTTTTTATGTATTTTGGAGATCACATTGTCTCCATTATGAAGAAAAGGCTGTGCTGTCCCCCAAAGAGATGATTTTATCTGAAAATGTCATTACATGGTTTCAATATATAGGGATCTTCAATCCTAGAAATCATTCCTTCATTTTATAAAGCAACTTAATGTCTCAATGATAATACTGGAGAAGACCTGGAAGGAAAATTTTAAAAGGGCTTATCATATAAAACTTTATTTTTAAGTAATTTTATTTATAGAAAAGTTGCAAAAATACAAAGAATTCTCATGTACCTTCTTCAAGGCCATGTTTGCTTTATCAGTCTATCTCTACAGACACACATTTTTTATAAACCATTGAAAAGTAAATTGCAGCCATACCACTTTATCCCTAAACACTTTAGTATTTTCTAACAAGGACATCCTCTTCCATTAAGGCAGTAGAATTATAAAAAATCAAGAAATTAACACTTACTATTATCTTAGCTAGAGATCTTATTCAAATTTTGTCAGTTGTTCCACTAATGTCCTTTATAATAAAAGAAATAAAGTTGTTTTTTGTTTTCTGGTCCAGGATCCATTAGAATAATACATTAAATCTGTCATGTTAAATTTGTCATTTCTCTTTAGTCTCCCTTATCTGGAAGTGTTCCTGTCTTTGTCTTTCATGACCTGTGGAAACATCTTTTGACTACGTCTCTGAGTTTTGAATTTTTTCACCTACTGGTTTAGAAAAAAGAAATCCATTTATTGCACTTGGATCCTGGAAGAGAGAAATAGGTTTCCTCTCAATTTTTACCACATTTCCTAAAACAAAGGTTAACATATGATCAATTTTCAAAGAGCCTTTCCCTTATCAATATTGTTTCCCTTTTAAAAATTTATTTATAGCCCATATTACCATGCAGATTTGTTATTTGTTTGCATATTTGTTGTCTATCTCCCTGACTAAAATATAAACTCCACGAAGGTAGATATTTCTTGTCTTGTTCCTCAAGAACAGGGGCCCAGCTCAGTGCCTGGCACTTGACTAGCTGGTCAATGAATATTTGTTGAATGAATAAATAAATCAGAAATGCCTCTTAGACTCGTAGTTCAGACAGGCTTAAAAGTACGGAGATAGTGAGTGGAGAGAGAGCTGGTTCTTCTGGGAAGTAGGCAGGGAGGTCCCCGTGAGGATGGGATTGGACTATGAGCAATAATCGCAGAACTTTCTGTTCTTCAGGATCCCCTTGAGATCCAAAGGTCAATGAAGTTGCCGACAGTAAGAAGTTCTTGGACTGTGGATGGGCAAAGTCAGATGTCCACACCTTGAAGAGATAAGGAAATCAGAGCAGAGTCTGCGTCGCCGCCCGCTCCTTGCCTCCCAGGGACGCCGGGTACCATTCCTTTCCTCCACTCCCGGTTTTCCAGGCCCGCGTGGTCCACTCCCTTTCCAAAACACGCCTCTCATCCACATCTTAGTTCGAGAGAGCTGGCCATTTTCTGCACTTTGCAAATCTCTCACCAAACTGAACAAAGTTATCTGGGCAGTCGGGTTGGGCAGAACCAGAATCAAGGAAGGCTCAGGTCTGGGGTCCTCGAACAACCAGGGGGCTCCGTGACAATAAGTAACAGCTGGACAATCTAGGGGCACCCACCTCTCCACGTTCGGGTCCCTTCGTCTCCTGTGGCCTAGGGCAGTGGGAAGTTAGAGAGACGCGGAGGGAAGGGGAGAGACCGTGCATGCCTTGGGCATGACGGTGCCCTAAGTCCGGGGCGGGTGGTGACAGCGCTCTGTGGCAAGCAACTATTACGCGGAGGGTCATCCTGGGAAATGTAGCGCGGAATGGGGCCCGGCCGCTCCTGGCGTGGACATGGGGGAGGAAAGGGTGTCTCCGGGTTAGGACACGGCGAATTTCCGTTCGCCGGCCCTGAGTGGGCAGATTCTGCGGTGCCGGGCCCCGTCACACCGCACAGTCTCAGATGCCGACAGACAGCTCCGCTACGCGGAGGGAGGTAGCTACTGTTAGGAATCCTGCTGGGACCACCCCCAGCGGACCAGAGACTAGGGTTTACCAGGTGGTCCCTCGCGGCACGAGAACTTCCTGAAATCGCGAGATTTTCAGGGATCTGGTTCAAGCGCCCGCTTACGCGGTTGCTAAGGCAACTGGGCGGTGCCAGCGCGAGCGGGAAAGGCGTAAGTCGAATTTTTGTTTGCTAGCCTGGGAGACTTCAGGAGTGGCCATCTCTGAGCTTCTAACCCTAGAGACCACGGCTTCTGCTCCAGGAGGTGCCCCTACCTCTGGGGGCCATGGGCCGGATCACGGGACTCGTGCCCTCTCGCTTCCTGACGCTCCTGGCGCATCTGGTGGTCGTCATCACCTTATTCTGGTCCCGGGTAAGACCCTCCCGCCTCCATTCCCACCTAAGGGTAGTTCCAGCCCAACTCCGCTCCTCTTCCAGGGCCTGACCCAGTTGGGTCCTCCCATCCCCCGCCGCCCACCCCTTTCACTTTTCTTTCTTTGTGACATGCTCTCCAGGATAGCAACATCCAGGCCTGCCTTCCTCTCACGTTCACCAGCCAGGAATATGAGAAACAGGACATTCAGTGAGCGCTTGCGGCCGGGTGGTCAGAATTAAGTAATAGTGGGAATGGAGGGATCTTAGAAGAACTCCAAAAGGCCTGAGCCAACCCCCTTCCTCTCTGCAGGCTGGTGACAGCACTCTCTGTCACCCTGGGCCTCTTTGCAGTGGAGCTGGCCGGTTTCTTCTCAGGAGTTTCCATGTTCAACAGTACCCAGAGCCTCATCTGTATCCTTTCTGCCTGCGTACCTTTCCTACAGGGCCTATTTCCATCACGACTCCCTTCAGCCACCTGACTGGCCCTTTTTGGAACAGTAGTGTCTGTCCTAGCAGGCAAACAGTTCTCTCTAGTTGAGAAAACTTCTTAGATAATGCAGAAAATTTAATACAGTATGCAATTATTTGTTAAGCCCCAGCTATGCACCAGGCACTGGAGATCCCAAAATGGTATAAAACAGTTTTCTCCCTTGAGGAGGAACCTGTAATTCAGTGTGATAAACACTGTGCTATCAGAGTGTGTAAAAATACAAAGCACTATGGGAACTCAGAAAAGACAAAGTGAGGAAGATAGATCAGGGAAAGCTCTTGACAATTGAATTGTGGACCAGGAGGACCAGGGCACTGGAGAATGATTCCAGCGAGTGTATCAAGTCACTGTGAGCATTCTTGTGTTGCCTGGAGTAGATAGGGAGCCTACTCCTACTCATCTGAAGGGTTCAGGCTGGCCTCTAGATAAGGCATGCGGGTAGCCTGAGGTCTCAGCTTTGCAGGCTCAGCTCTGGCCTCTACTCATGGCTACTGGCACCGTGCCTTTGCAATTGGCAAGGGAGCAAGAAGTGAACCTGATGTAGATGCCAGCCCCACCACTGGCCTTTTCTGGCCCATCACTACCTGTGGATCCAAAGGCTTTCCTTGACTCAGGTGTGTTCTCAAGCCATCGGAGCTCACTGTAGTGCATCTGTGGCCCTATCCTTCTTCATATTTGAGCGTTGGGAGTGCACCACGTACTGGTACATTTTTGTCTTCTGCAGGTATAGTAACATCCAATGCTTAGGTATGGGGGAGGAAGGTTTACTCTAAATCCAAAGGTTTTCCCCACCCAGCCCTTTACTCCAATTATGAGATATCAGATCCACTGAGCATCCTGTAGTCTTTTGAAGTCCTGCCCCACCTATATTTTGGGGTGGGGTCTCTGGTTTGGGGATTTGGATATTTTTATTGGAAGGGGCCCTGAACCCACCACTTTACTTTCCACAGTGCCCTCCCAGCTGTCACTGAAGTGGCATTATTCGTCAGCGTCTTTGGGCTGAAAAAGAAACCTTTCTGATCACCTTCATGGGAACGTAGGGAGGAAGGCTAGAGGAGCAAGGGACCTTTCACCGTTCCTGGAAGGAGGAAGGCAAAGTCTTAGACCTTCCCCCTAAAATTTCATTTGGTGGAGAATTTTAGTGTTAATTATCTGTCGAGTTTAGGATTATCAGCGTTTTATTTGGTGCTTTGTAATAAAATCTATTTTAGAGTAAGATCGAGTCTTAGAAAAATTTCAGGGGAGAACTGGGGTAGCCAAACTACTAGGGAAACGGGAGGCTATTTTCCAGCCTTGCAGACTGTATCGCTTTTATTTTGGTTATTACGGCACGTGTCGGGCGGAAGGGAGTGGGCGGAGATATGTAAATAAGCAATGCTAACGTCTGTAAGCTCGTGGAGTGGAGCATTCTGGGAAGAATTGGTTTATTTACCATTTTGGCAGCCAAATGGTAAAAAGTATTTTAAAAGAGCTGCAAATCAATGGAACAACAAATATGGAAGATTCTAAGTACTTTAGATTGTTGAGGCTAACGCGTTATAAACTCACCCTAGCTTTTAGCGGAATCTTTTTCCCCGAGTATGGAATGCCCCTGAATTAGTATTATCGTCAGGTGGGATAATCCTTACCTGTTCCTCCGTTGGAGGGCAGAATAGAATGTGATGATTGGAGGTCGCATGAATCGTGATTATCGTTTCTGCGTGATCAGGGCTTGCAACACTCTGATTGCTCCTATCTGATTCTTCCTGACGATCACCTTTGTTGTGAGTGGAGTTTTGACTGTAATGCGGTGTGTTTTAGTTTTTTTGTTGTAATTGTGGACTTTTTTTTTCGTTTAAAGTTTTCTTACTTGGGTTTTTTGAGGTAGATTGTCTTTTCTCTGAGCTGTCTTAAGTGGTGGTTAAGTGGGCTTAAGTTTTGTATTTAAGTTCCGGGTTTTTTTTTTTGTGGCATGTTAATAGTAACTTTTTATTTTGAAAACTTAAATGAACAAAGAACGTTCTGAGTATCTCCAGTTCGCTACCAATAAAGCGATAATTAGTGTTGGTCATACTTGGTGTTACAGATGGTTTATTATCCTCACCATAGCAAGAAGGGCCACCGCCCCCAGAGAGTGTTTCCCTGGTGGGTGGAGCTCTCACCAGAAACCTGACAAACCGGTTGTTCTCAGGAGAACAATACCCCCCACCTCTGCCAGCTAGCACATGAAAAGAACATATTTAAAAGAAAGTTATTAAAACCCACTATTAGGCATTATACACACAAAGTACAAGAGTTTAAAGTTCTAACATGTCACAGGATGAATGTTCTTGGGGTCATGTTTCCTGGTTAAGTGTATGTTGAGAAAGTTCTCTGTATACTTTTTAGGCCTAAATGGTGGAACCCAGGCTGTTCTAAATAAGCTAAAGTCATCCAAGGAAATACTTTCTGTTGATGTATCCCAGGTGATGCCTTACACATGTATAAACTTTCTCTGATTATATGTTTCTTCTCCTGGCAGCCGTTCATCTTGAGCATTCATTCAGTACTGCTGAGCATTCATTCAATACTTAACACTTACTATAAGCAAAGCACTGTAGTAGGTACTGAGAGGAGTAGATGTGAATATGATCCATCACAGATATGGCTCATAGAGACAGACAAGAAACTATGGTACTACCAGAGTAATTTAATAGCAACTTGTGATAAGTGCTACAAAGGAGACTTATAGATGCTATAGAGAGGGATAAATTTGCCCAAGGTAGCAGAAATGTTGCTCCTACATGAGCACTTTGAGTGGCTGAAGCAAAGAGATAGGTAGGGGAGCAGATTGTGCAGAAAGGCAAGGAATGTGGACATTGCTGGCAGTGGTTAGGAGGCCTGATCAGGAAAGTCACACCACACTGCAGTCTGTTCTACCAATTTAGTGTGTTCTACCAATTTGTGAAAGCTGACTTTTCGTTCTACAGAAACATTGTGGATTGGTTGTTAAATACAGCTATTATCAAAAATCAAATTATGTAAATTTATAATTAAATTTTATTTTAAAACATAATAAATACTCAAAATTCATTACTTCCTGCTTGTTTTACTATTACATGCTCTTCAGGTTATTTACATTTTTCGTATCTGTATGATAGAGATACTGTGTATCTCTTCTGAAATCATTTATTGACATGTAGTTGATAGTTTGAAATTGGCCTTGGTGGGAGTATTTATACCACAGAAATTGGCAAACACAACATATCAGGCTTTGATGGTTGTCTAAATGTAAGAAAGCGATAGAGAAAATGTCTGTAACTGTTGCATTGTGAATAGCACAAAAAGTAAAGGAAATATTCTCCCAGGGTTTATAAACTATTATCAGATTTGCCCAACGCTTTCTCGTGATTAGATTGAGATTATGTATTTTGGGCAAAAATACCAAAGAAGTCACTCAAGTCATTGAGGAACTGGACATTTTGTTGTATCTTCATTTATTTTCTTTTGTCTTACTTGAAAATATAAATAAAAATATCAACCAGCATTCATGTTGGAACTATTCCTGTAGTCGGGATACAACTCCATTTATGAAATCATGGATACGAGAGTAGAATTTACAATAAAGAATATTATATGTATTATTTGTACATTTTGTGTTATGTATCCTTTATATCAGGAAAATTTGTAAAAAACTTATGTACATAAATAAATGGATACATTTTTTTGAGAGTTGGTCGTTAAACATTTGCCAGCATGCTCCTGCCCCTAAAATCCCAAGAAACTGCTCCCTTGTTCCTAAATCCAGAGGTCACTTCTCAGACTGTAGCTTGATCTTTTTTCAGCATATATGTTGACCACTCCCCTCTTTTGAAATTTTTTCTCCCTTGGCTTCTGAAAAATGGTTCTCCTCATTTACCTCCCACTGTTCTGGCTACTCCTTCTCAGACTCATCTAATAAATAACTGATTGAACACCTACAATGTGTCAGTCACTGAGGACATAATACTTGGTTGTCTCCTCCACTTGCCCCTTAAATATAGGTGGTCACTGCTCCTTGGGTGACTTCGTCCACCTCTTGTCTTCAAACACCAACCAGATGCTGCTGGTTTCCAGGTCTTGGCTCTCTTCTCTGAGCCCTAGCCCAGAGCAAAGGCTATGGGAGCAAGCCGTAGAGTCAATCCTGGGATCAAAGTGTACCTTCTACCCTTCTTGGCTGTGTGATCTGCAACAGGTCATTTAACCTCTCTGTGCCTAAATTCCCTCATCCACACTCCATAAATAGCTACCACAAGCACTATTTGTTTCTTGGTCAACACCAGAGGCTTTGCCAGTTAGCTGCAGAAATAGGTTTTCATTTTATTGTGAAATGAGTGGCTTAATCAGCATAAACCAGTCACAAAAAGAAATGTTGCTGTTTGCATTTACACGCGGTACCAAAGGTAGTCAAATTCGTACAGACAGAGAGTAGAGCAGAGGCTAGGGGAGGAGGGGATGGGGAATAATTGTCTAAGAGGTACAGAGTTTCAGTTTTGCAAGATGAAAAGAGTTCTGGAGATTGGTTGCACAACAGAGTGAATGTACTTAACACTGCTGAACTGTATACTTAAAAATGGTTAAGGTAGTACATTTCATTACGTATTTTTTTACCTTAATTTAAAAAAAGTAAATTGATTTAAAAAATTAAAATATCAGTGAGGAAAAGAGGGATTGGTCATTAAAAGTACTCAAAGAAGCCTTGATATTTTTAACGTTTTCATTTTGAATAATTTTAGAACTACAGGAAAACTGCAGAAATGGTATAAAATTCCTGCGTACCCTTCGCCCAGCTTCTCCAAATGTTAACATCTTGCATAGCCATGGTATAATTACTGAAACCAGGAAATTGGCATTGGTACAATACTATTAACTAATCTACAGGTCTTATTTGAATTTTGCCAGTTTTCCAACTAATGCCCCTTTTCTGATTCAGGATCTAATCCAGGGTTTCACATTGCATTTAGTTATCATCTCTCCTTAGGCTTCTCCAATCTGAGACAGTTTCTCAGTCTTTTTTTTACCCCGGCTGACATACTTAAAGAGTATTGGTGAGTTATTTTGCAGAATATCCCTCTATTAGGATTTGTCCAATGTTTTCTCATGATTAGGTTGAGGTTATGCATTTGGGTGAGAATACCACAGAAGTAGTTTGGAATGGGAAAGACATTTCTAAGTACGATAACAAAACAGAAGTCATAGAAGAATGATACATTTAAATACATATTTAAAATGTTAAAAGTGTACATGGCCAAAAAATCATTAGCAAAAATTAAAAGGTGACAGAAAATCTAGGGAAAATATTTAATTCATATTGCAGAGAAAGTGCTAATTTTGACATAAAAATCTACATATCTATAAGAAAAATAACAACCCAATAAAAAATGTACAAAAAATTGTGTGTGGACATTTTACAGAAAACATAAAGAACTCTCATATATATGAAAAGATGCCTAACTTCCTTTACTATAAGAAAAATGCAAATCGTGTTTAACTTATATTTGTAATGACCAAAAAGTTTCATATAGTTGGAGAGGGTATGGGTTTAAGCAAACAGGCCTAATCTGTTTGCTGATGGGAGTCAAAATTGGTAACACATCCATAGAGTGCAATTTGGCAATATCCATCAAAATCAATAAAAGTCACAAATACCCAAACACTTTGACCTAGGATTTTTGTTTCTAGGAATTAGCCCTACACATTTGCACATAGGTGAAATGGAAATTGTAGGTTGTTTTCTGCAGCTTTGCTTTTGTTGGCAAAAGATTGGAAACAATCTAAATGACAACAGGGGATTGGTTAAATTATGTTACAGGAAAATTGGGAAGATAAAAAAGCAAACTTAAGACACTGTTATGGAATGATATCTAAGTTACATGACAAAAATAAGGCACAGAACAGTTCATATAGTTTGCTTTCATTTGTGTAAAGAAGTGGAAAGCTATGAGCACAGAACATCTCTGAAGGAGGCACAGGGAACTGGGAGGACTGGTTGCTGAGGGGCAGAAGCTGGGTGGCTGGGAGGGTGGGAAAGAGACTTCCTACATATGCTCTTTTGGACTTTTGGAATTAGAACCACATACATTTTATTTAAAAAACAAAACAAAACTATAACATTTTAAAGGAATATGAGCCTGCAACTGCTTATGCTCCCTGTCTGGAAATGAAGCTAAGTCAGAGGCCAGCAGAGCTAGAAAAAGAAACACTCCTGCTGACATTCTGTGAACACCTGGATCTTGCTGCTCCAGTTATGTGAGCACTCAGTTTCTCCTTTTAGTTTAAATCTGTCTGAGCTGTGTTGGCAAGTGTCTTGATTACTATGTCCATCAAAGATCTTATTGTGTGTGTTTTTTTAAGATTTATTGATGCATACTTGACAAACATGCTGTTTTAATTATCTCTTTTCTTGTGTGTTATTGCAGCTCCTGATGCCAGCAGAATGCCTAGCACTGTAGAATGAAAGAGCCCTCATTTAACAAATGAGGGAAATGAGGCCCAAGGAGAAAGCCATTTGCTTCAGGATATCATGCAAATAGGGAGAGCTGGGACTAGAACCCAAATCTCCAGGCTATCAGGCCAAATCAACTGACTTAATTACAGAAGTTTATTGAGCACCCACTACCAGCCAGACTCTGAACTTGGCATATGATATGGAGGGAAATAAGGAAGATATGGCTTCTTGCCAGCTACATTATCTGGAGGGGGACTTCCCCCTGCCCAATAGAGGAGCTTGTCAACCCTAGTGAATCTCAAATGAGTGGAGGAAAGTTGAAGAGTGAAGGTTTGGAACCATAAGGCATCCTGGTCTACTAGTCCTAGAAGACTGACCTGCCTGTGTCTTGTCCTGCCCACACAGAGCTCTGGAATGCGGCTTCCCCACTGTCACTCCCATGCTACCTTGCTTCCCAGGGAGGAGCCTTGAGGGCCACGCCTATCCTGCTGCATTGACAGGAGTTGGCTCCCTGGTCAAACTGGTAGCAAGTAATTGGGGCTTCACCAGCCTAATCAGAGCTGTCTTCACAGAAACACTGGGCACACAGGTCTTGCCCAAACCCATCCTCTTCAATCAGATATCTGGGCGTTCACCATTAGCACTCCATTTTGCAGGCTGTGCTGGGCGAAAACACTCCTCATTGAGACTGTAGTTCACCATCTTTCATTGTACATTTGCCTGCCTTGTCTCTGGCACTGCTTGGTACTTGTACAGGGAGAATCATACAGATTAAGAGGCACCACTCTATGTATATATATTATGTTTTATACAAAAAAAAAAAACAAAAAAAGAAAACTTTTAAGAGATATTCTATATGTGAAAAAAAAGTTGATTAGCTAATTTAAAAAAAGACCCATCAAGGCATTTCTCTAAGCCTGGTTTTCCCCAAATGTAAAAATCAAGATAATACCTGACTCATAGGATTGAGGGTTGATTGATCATGGCAGGCATTTACAATGATGTTCCTAATAGCACTGCTGTAATAGCAAAGAAAACAACAGAAACTGGAAACAACCTAAAAGGTTGGTCCTTGAGAAACTAGTTAAACTGTGGTAAGAATTCTGTTTAAACATGAAAGATTGGTCATGAGCATTTGTCATCTCTCCTTGCCAAAGATTAACTAAATAATGAGAGAAGTCAAAAAGGTGTAAATCTACAAGGACAAGAGACCAGGAGCGAAGACAGCAGCGGACAAAAGATTTCAACAAGGCTTTGGAGGCTGGACAGGGACCAAAACGTACTGACAGGCCAAGCAGGGCAGAGGTAGTCAGGACATGGTGTCCAAAGATCCTGTAGGTCCTTAGACCCTGGGTCCACCCTGGCTGAATGCAGGGGTAACAGAGTCTATGTTCAGTGTTGAGACTCCCTCACCTCTCACACCTAAGTCACAGACACTACCCCTCCTTCCACATGCTTATTTTTGAGGAGTCTTTGAACTTGGGGACACCAGGCCCAGTAGAGGTGAGGATTGAGGCCAGAACCAGGAGCCCCACCCTGTTCTAGATCTACTCCCCCTTCAAGGACAGGAGATAGAGAATGGAGGATATTGTTCTCTCAAAAAACTAAATGGCCCCAGAGAAAGGCTGCCACCTTTCAACACTTGGGAGAGTCCCCCTGAAAAGGTTCCTCTGCTCCACATCAAAGCTGACAGCCATGAATGCCTCTACACACACATACACACAACCGTCCAGTCATCTTCTTGGTGACTCCCTATTAAATACAGAGAGCCAAAAACCAGCCAACATTTGAGGAAAGCCTCCAAAATAAAAGACATCCATATATATATATTTACATATATATATAAATGTCCTTTACATATTCGTAATGGAAACCACACACCAAAGATTCAGAACCGAAGTATATAAAATAAACAGAAAAGAACCAGAAGGAAAACCCACAAAAGCCAACCAAAATAAAGATAACAGAAACACAAGGGGGGGGGAAGCCAATGAAATAAATTTGGAAGAGACAGGAATACTAGGGAGCAAAAAATATATTATTTTAAATCTATAATTGGAAAAATGGAAGGGGCAACAATACATATAACCTGTTAGCATTTGTCTTTTAAAAAAGAATCTACAAGTATTTACAAGAATAGAGACAGTAGCTGTGTCAGGTAGGGGTCCTGGGCAGCTCAGAACCGGGGTTTGCTGTACACTCCTTTGTACCTCTTGAATTTTGATTGTGATACCTATTACCTAGTTTAAAATCTAATATTGAATTTTAAAAATAGTATCTATGGAGAGGATATTGCATTTTGGAAATTAAAAAAATAAATAAATGTAACAAAAGGTTTTTTCCCCTTGAAAGGAGGATACATGAAAATTTCCAGAAAGAAAAGCAAAAAGACAAATGAGTTGGTGGGGGGCGGGGGGGGGGTCCACTAAAGGAACCTCAGCTTAATGTGTAATGTCTTAATATTTTGCAAGGAGAATGCAGTCACATTATTTGTGTAATTAAAAAACTGAGCACACGTGGCAATCCCTGTAAAGCCTCTGGCACACAGTAGGTCCCTAGTACTTTCTTTTCCCTTCATGAGCCCAGGGCTTGGCAGGCAGCCCCTGACTTGGCAGCCAGAGCCTTCCTGACTTGGAGGGCTCAGCCAGAGGTTTGGACTTGATTGGGATGGTGGTGGGGGTATCCCCCTCAGCCCCCATTCCAGGCAACATTCCCAAGGGCATGCTTCTATTCCTAATTAGAAGGCCTTGATTTACAAGCTGCCTTGGTGGGTAGACACAGTCTAAATTTAATTACTAGTTCGGTAGGGTAGAACTCGTGGATGGAGCAAGTTCATGACTCAGTGTGGAAATGACATAGCCCAGTTCCATCCCAACTTCTCAGTTGTGTTAGAAGATATAAAAAAAAAAATGAAAAAAACTTTAATAAAGGTTTTCTCTGTGCCATCTACATCAGAATCACCAGAGCTGTTTGTTAGAAGTATGCTTGGGCCCCCTCCCACATCCTTTGAATGAGCCTTGGAAGTGGGGTCCAGAGATTCAACTGCCAACCCCAAAGCAGATAAATGTAGAAGCCAGAACTCAGTTATGCAAATACATTACTTGGCTCCCCAAGTTTATTCTGAGTTCTGTCCCTTCCATGTCCTGGATTTGATCCTCTGGGGAAATGGGGATCACTTCTAAACTAGTGTCTCACATCTTATCTGATCCTCCACTAGCTTCTCCACCAGCTAGTGCAGGGTGTTGGGGCAAGGGGCGGGGGCTCTGCCTGTTTGTACCCCCTTCCAATCTTCCCAGTCTTAGACCCAGACACTGCTGGCTTTTTAACTTAAAAGCTTAGAATTTGGTATTTTTGTCCTCTGGCTAGAGAGTAGAGTCATCTCAGGCACTAAGAGCAAGAGCTAGCACCCCACACTGTGATCTGAGGCCCTCATGGAAGCTGCTCTTTTCTTTCTTTTCACACAGGCTGAACCACCAGACATTTCTGTGTCAGTGTACAAGGACCTGGGAAGTGGCTGCTTCTCGGAGGAGAGAGCTGAGAGCATCTTATCTTAGATCTGCTGAGTCCCCACACCCAACACACACACTCACCCCAGCCAGCTGGGAAAGGACACCTCTGGTGACACAGCCAGTCCCCAGGCTTCTGCTAGGAGGGGGTGGGGCGCTGCATTGGGGAGGTTCTCACATCCGCAGGCCCTGGGAAGCCTGGGTAGGGGAGGGAAGAAGCTGGCTCCTGTTTGTTTCAGGGACCAAGACCAGAGCCTCCCCTCCTTACCTTTCCAGGAATACAGTGAGCACCCCCACTAGGGGTCCCTAAGATGCCTCTTTATTCATTCTTGAGATTTGCCTTCACCCACCACAGCGGATAGGCAGCTCACCTAGTCCTGTCTTCTGGCTGCAGTGCCAGACCTGCTAAGAATGAGCTGGGTGGGCATGTATAGCTGCTGCCTCTGTTTAGAGGAACTAAAGAGATCAGTTAGGGGTGGAAGGGGCCCTGGATAATCAATCTCCTTAACCATGTTCCACATCAAGCCATTTAAAAAATATGTATTTAGTGCCTACACAGCTAACGCATTTTGGGTCCAGAGGCAGGACAGGAACTGATAAAGGTCACACCTATGAGGCTAATCCGCATGTAAAGTAGTCCCATGTAACCCGGTGCTGCAGTCGCCCCCCTTGCCTACTGTTCTTGTTCTGCTTAAAAACAAACGAACAGAACAAAACAAAACAAACCCCGTCCCTTTCAGCCCAGGCCCTGCACCTGGAAAAAAAGGCTGAGCCCCCTTCTTGAGGCCAGGGTAGCTGACCCAACTCTGAGCAAGAGCTAGGTTTTAGCCAGTCTGCAGCCACCACGTGAATCAGCCCCAAGAAGCAGCCTCATGCCCTCCTCCCTGGAGTCCCAAGCTTGCAGTACGGCCTGGCTTTCCAAATACCCCGGTCTGAACTCCACTTGTGAGGTGAATCTTTCACACCCACAGTGACTTGGCTGGGGTGTGGAATAAGAGCCTACCTCATCTCCTTTCCTTCATAACCCCCTACTCAGCGGCCAGGCGCCTTAGACCTTTGAAACATCCGCCTGCGGTGTGACAGATTGGTTCCCAACTACCACCACGCCACTGCACGTCAGCGGCAGAGGTCCAGCTTTGTCCTGGGACCAGTACTTGCCTTTTCTGATTTCCCACCTCTAGCCCATGCCAAGGGCTAAAGGTGGGTCACCGGGCATTGGGAGCTGGGCGTGAGACCAGTGTGAGACCTTGGGCTGTGTGGAGTGCAGACTGGTTTAGAGTTTTCACGATAGGAGGGAGGACGTGGTTTGCGGATGTGAGGTGCCGTGAGTGAGAAAGTGGCAGAGTCGTGTGGGTGGCTGTGCAGGCTCTGGTGAGACAGGCAGGCTGGCGGTGGGTGTGCGGAAGCCGCAGAAGTCAGGTTGCGGAAGATGCGAGAGGATCCGCGGCGCTAGGCCCACGGCTGCGCTGGCACGCCCCCCACCCGCCGCGCCCCGCCCCGGCGGCCGGGCTCCCGACCAGTCGCCACTGCGCCCCACCCCCGCCCGCAGTGCCCGGATGTGGGTGACGTGCAGCCGCCATCTTCCCGTCCCCGGTAGCCAGCGCCAGTCGGAGCCAGCGCGAGCCGCCATCCCTGTCGCTGCCAAGTCCTGCGCCCGCTGCCCCCGCCATGTGAGTCGGCTGTCCTTGCCCGCCCCAGGCTAGCCTGCGCCGGGCGGCCGCCCTGGGGCCGAGCTTGGCTCGCCCTCGGAGGCCGGGCCAGCGCCCGTGACTGCGCGCAGGCAGCGGGAGAACCCTGCCGCCCTGGCTGGTCGCGCAGGCCGTGGCTGCGGGAGGAAGCGGACCCGGCGTCTGCCCGCCCCTGCCATCACAGCTGCCGGTCATTTCGGGTCCACCCCTGACCACGTCTGTGAGGTCGCCCTCATTTGACAAGTGGGGAAACTGAGGCCTGGAGGGGGGAGGGGGCCCTCACTCAAGGTCACACAGCGCGTCGGCGTCGGACGGAACCTAGGGCTCAGGTTGGGTGGCCTTCCGGGAAGGAGGACGGGAGGGACGGATGTATGGACAGGGGAATGGGCGGAGTCCTGGCTGCGGGGCCGAAGGCTCCAGGCCCAGGGTCTTAATCCGTCCTTGCTCCTCAGGTCGGCTACCGCTGCCACAGCCCCGCCTGCCGCCCCGGCTGGGGAGGGAGGCCCCCCTGGGCCCCCCCCAAACCTCACCAGTAACAGAAGACTGCAGCAGACCCAGGCCCAGGTGGATGAGGTGAGTTGGGTTTGGGTGGGGGCAGCTAAAGACAGTCGGAAGGACACTGAGGGTTGGCAGACCAGTGCGGGTGTCCATCATGGGCTGGGGGTGATGGTAGTTCACGTTTATGAATTTTGGGATAAAAACATACTATGCCCCATCCGTGACTGTGTACACTTGGAAGGGTCTTGAGGTGTTAGCCTTTCTAGCCTGGGGTGTTTCAGCTTGGGCAGGTTAGAAGTACCGGGCAGGCAGCTTGAAACTCCATACATAGAGGGTGTTGCTATGACATTTGAGATATCTGGCTATCAGCATGCCCCTGATGTGTGCTCCTTGCATGTCCCCAGGTGTGCTAGGCATGTTCTGTATGTATCCTTGGCATGGTAGCCTGGCAACAGCGGGGTGCATGTTCCCTATGTGGGCACGTGGTCGAGGAGTGCCCTCATTGAGGCGGGCCTTGGCACACCCCCTGCCTCGTGGGCCCCTCCTCCAGGTGGTGGACATCATGAGGGTGAACGTGGACAAGGTCCTAGAGCGGGACCAGAAGCTTTCGGAGCTGGACGACCGTGCAGATGCACTCCAGGCGGGGGCCTCCCAGTTTGAAACAAGTGCAGCCAAGCTTAAGCGCAAATACTGGTGGAAAAACCTCAAGGTAAGTGTGGAAGCAGGTAGGACTGGTGGATGAATGGGGGTTTTATGGTCTGTCTCACTGACCCTCCCCTCTTGCCCCCAGATGATGATCATCTTGGGAGTGATTTGCGCCATCATCCTCATCATCATCATCGGTGAGTAGGGCGGGAGTGGCTAGGGCCCTTTCTTTGGAGAGGTTTCCCCTATGAGTTCTGGGTTTTGAAGGTCATTAAGCTAGTTTTTACTATTCAGCAAAAAGCATATATAGCTGCCATTGGCAGTTCTGATTCATGTAGAACCCAAAACCTTGATGTTATTTACCCTGTGCTTTGCCTAGTTCTGGGCAATTCTGTTAAGTATTTGGAAACAGGAAAGCTAGTGGATTCCCACTGCTCCCTTGAGGACCCTTTAGGCCTAAGAGCCTAGTCTGGGAACCCTGGAATTGGGGGATAGGAGAGCAGGAAAAGCCCAAGGGCTCGAGACATGGCTAGGAAACCAACCACCCAATTGTTTAAGAGCTTGTGGTCTCAGATGATTAGGGGTCTGTGGCCCCAAGGCCATACCGTGGGGTTGAAGAGACTTTGGAACCACCATCCAGCCTCTTTGCTTTATAGGTAGAGAACCTGAGGCCCACAGGGGAAGGGATGTCAGCCAGCCGGGGAGTGGGGAGGATGGGAGCAGGCCCGGCCTGACCCACAGCTTTCTCTCTCTTTCTCCCCTCTCCCTCTTCTTCCTTCTCTTTCC
>NW_006442497.1:3971004-3979610 GCF_000325575.1 Pteropus alecto | reverse complement strand
AGCTCTTAAACCCCTGAGGAGCCTGCCCTGCCCAGAAAAGGGCCTCTCCCCCCCATTCCCAGCTGCTCCTCCACCTCTCAGCCATATCTTCCAGCCTCCCATCCATGTGTGTGTTGTGTGTGTGCCCCTCTGTAAATAGCCAGCTGTTATTTATACATATATAATATTATATATATTTGGTCTGTTTGTAGTTTTATTACTAGAAGATTTTTCCGGTTGTCCTTAACACCCCTTCCTGAGGTTCCCGTCACCTTTCTTTTTCCCTCCTTCCCTTTCCCTCTTTTCCTGACCAGCCCCAAGTCCATTCATTTGCATCTGCTATGCAATAGTCCCTCTTCCTCCCCATCTTTCCTTGGATTTAGCTGATCCTTCCTCCTATCCTGGCCTTCCCCATACCTGCACCCCCCTACAAAAAAGACAAAAAGCAATTGTCCAGGCCTCCCTAGGTGAATCTTGTTTGCATCATTTGGGAGGCTCTGAGACTAGCCCCACTTTGTCCTAAGAATCCCAAGGTCTGGGAGCTTCCAGCATGTTAATTAGTAACCATTTGCATATTGACATCCTTTTTGGTTTCCTTTTTTTTCCATTGCTCCTCCATTCTTTCAACCTGTGTTTGTTTGTTTTTACACTAAGTAGTTAGTCTGCATTGGTCCTTGTATCACACTTTCATTTGCATGACATTACTTGTAGGTGGTGGGGAGCCTGGGCTTTTGGGGAGCCAGGCGGTTCTGGCCCCCAGAATCATCCCCTCCTAGCTCTTCTAGTCCAGTTTGCCTCCTCTACGCCCATTTTCCAAACCTCTTGTCCCCTCCTCTCCCTCCCCCCAGCTGGTGTGTAAGTGTCTTGGAGTTCAGTGTGTTATGGTGGAACAATAATTCTGCCACTTGGAGTTTCTCCCCACATTCCTGATCCCCAGTTTTCATGTGGGGCACTCAACTGACATTCCCATGGGGTTTCCCTCCCTCCCATCTGCCTGATCTTCGCCCTCCTCCTCCCACCAGAAGAGTTGGGGGTTGGCCACAATCTGATCTCTTTTGGGAGAGGTGGCTGCCACTGTGTGAGGGGTCATCACTGCCTTGGAGAGGAGTGGAGCAGGACAGAATCTCCCCAATTTCTGCCTGAAGTCTCCTCTGGCCCCACCCCTGCTGGGGTTTGGACTGAAAACCCTCCTCCCCAGTTTGGGAGGTGTTGCCTCCTTCACTGCCTAGCTTCTCTGACTGCCCCCCACCAAATTCAGGGCGGGGGTACTAGTCACTGCCAATGTGTGTGCGGGACTTGCTAGAAGATAGGGGTTCTCACCCCTCTTCAGGGTGATCAAGCCCAGAGAGAGCTGTCTCCTCCTTAGGTGAAGTGATAAAAGAAGGGTTTAATGTCTTTTTAAATGGCACAATTTTAGGGGTCTGAGGGTGCATTTCCTTAAACTGTCGCTGGAGGGGACCCCCAAAGTCTTTACTCCCCCACACTCAAGGTGTCTGTGTGGAGGGGGAACAGGGAGATCTAAGCTGTGGTGTAAAAGGGTAGGGAGAGATGCTGGGGGTGGGGGTGTTGTGCTCTAGACCCCCCCCATATTTTCCCAGTGTCCCCTGCCCCCCCTTCCCTCACCCCATGCCCCCAATTCTGTGGCGCATCCAGATTGTGAAAATGTACAATAAATGTGTAATGAGTAACTAAGTGCTGTCTGTTCTAAGATCTTTTCTTAACCAGTGGGAAGAGTATTGTATCTCCAGGTTTAACAGGAAAGTTGAGAAGATACGTTGGGAAAGGACTGACTGAGCTTTGCTGGAGGGCCGGACTTTTGGCAGGGCAAAGTATGATTCCCAAGGTGGCCATGGGGGATGGGGTGGGCAGCAGCACCAAAGGTAGTTAGAATTGTTGATGATCCTGGTATCTCACCCCAATGAACTCCGAGGTCTAGGTTTCCCAGCATTCCTCCCCTTCTCCCTTAGCCCTTGATTTAACTCCCAGACACTGTGCAGTTGCTCTTGCAGTCATTTACTCATAGGCTTGAAGTAAATAGCCAACTTCTGTGAAACATCTCTTCCCCTTTGTGTGTGACATAGTGCCAGCATCCAGAAGGGGGTTAATAAATACTTACTGAACAAATTGCCCCAGGCAGATCCAGATGAGTGTGGTGTGGAGCTGGCTATAGATGGCCTGTTTTCCCCTGCACTCTGTTCTGGACAGATGACTCTAGTCCACAATGTCCTTGATGTGGTACCCTAGTATTCCTGTCTCTGAGTGCTTAAACAGTGAATGGAGAGTGCTAGAGCAGCTCTGGAGGGCTCACTTCTCTGAGTTGCAGCATGAGGATTCAGCAGTATTGGCAACCTAGATAGTGTTTCCCAAACTTGTGGGCTCCTAAGAACTATCAGGAATGCTTTTTTTTTCCTTATTTTTTACACGCCTACAGCACCTGGTATTCCTAGATGGTCTCCCATCCAAGTGCTAACCAGGCTGGACCCTGGTTAGCTTCCAAGATCAGATGAGATCAGGCACATTCAGGGTGGCATGGCTGTAGACCAGAAATGCTTTTTAAAATAGATTTTCAGGCACCTTCCCTGGAGATTCAGCAGTACTAAGGGGCCAAGATGATTCTTAAAATTAGGTACACAGTTGTTATAATGTCTCCCATTTATTGAGGGTTTACTGTATTCCAGTTAGTGCTCAGGGCTTTTTTATATTTCATCTACTGAATACTTTCTAGGCAAGTTTAAGGTTCCTGTAGGCCCTAGGACCTGCCTTTATAGTGTCAAATCTTGGGTTTAAATCTTGGCCGTTACTGAGTAGTGTGTTAATCCAGATGGATTATGTAACCTTTCTGGATCTCGGTCTCATTTGTGAGATAGTATATAGTAAATGAGCCGGCCTCCTCCGGGTTTGTGAGAAGCGCCTGGCCCACAAAAAATAATTTAAGAGACTGCTACATCTTCATAGTCCTCATCCTCACGAGGCACTGAGGTCTGAAGACCGCATCATCCTAATGCTCGAACTTTACCAGCTTCAGGAAGCTTCAGGGAACCGCGGCCTTGGTCTCAGCGTGGGCGGGGGGTCTCGTCACACTTGGGATGGCTCGCCCAGATCTCGCCACAAAACCCCTAACCAAGGCCACCGCACTCACATCTGCGCCTGCGTGCAGGCCACATTCGCTGCGCCTGCGCAGAGTGCATCCTTGGGTATGAGTGTCGTCAAGGAAAATCCCCAGCTTCTAGGTAAACAAGTTGCCGCGTGAGACCGCCGGCACGTGTCCTCAACAGCTCCGAAACCTCTCAGCCTGTAAGAAGGTTTAGAGGGCTGGGCTAGCATTTGCGTCACTGATCTAGGCAGGTCCGGATGTTGCCACAGCCAATATGAACTTCGTAAGTGGGTGTGGGCGTGGCTTTCTGTCATTTCCAATCAACGCGCCAGGACGGCCCCTCCCGCACGTGGATATTGTCACTGTCGGTTGGCAAGCTGACCAATGAGATGATGGCGGCAGCAGGCGCCGCCAATGGTGGCTGTCTGAGGGCGGGGCAACCGCACGAGGCGCGGGGCATGGACCCGTGCCCTTAGGCCAATAAGCTTGAGGGGCGTGGCATCCCATCTGGTAAACGGGCCTGGAGCAGCAAGTCCAAGTCTTTAGGGTCCTAATGGGGAAAAGATTGGATTTTGCATGCTTGCAGAGCAGTGAGTGAGTACTCAGGGATGGGGGGAGATGAGCGGGAGTCGGTGTGAGTTTTTCTGGGGTGGTGTTCTGTCAGTAGGGGTATTAATGGAATGCGTGTGGGGGCTGGAGAGGGAATCCTGCAACTGCGTGATCGCTGCGGTGGGAGCCCTGATGATTGTGCGGAATAGAGATCGAGAACTCAGCGGTAGAGGGACGGGGGTGGGAGTCACTGACTTAGATCCTTCACTGCCCTAGGGTACCTAGACCACCGCCCTAGGGTACCTGGGGGGAGGTGCTTGGAAGCCCTCAGCGACATGAGCGAGCTGAGACTCCTGCTTCCAAGAAGGTACAGGGATGGGATCCCTGAGAGCGGGTAGGCGACATTCCAGTGCGTGGCTGCTTTTTGGGTATGTGCCTTAAGCACTTGAGAGAGGCAGGGGTACCTGGGGGGAGGGGCTTGGAAGCCCTCAGCGACATGAGGCTGGAGGGACACCCTGGTAGGGCAGGTGAGAGGATTCCAAAGGTTTGACATGGTGGTGGTTTGTGTGACTTTGAGCCAGTTACATCACGCTCTAGATGTCTTATGTGTAGAGAGTAGAAGTTGGGCCTCGGAGTCACCCTTGGGAGTAAAGGTATTAGATCCTGAAAGGGAGGATGGGTTGGTGCAGATCGGCTATGCACGTGTTTTCCTGAGCCCCTGGAGGTAAGGAGGAACCAATAGGGTGCTCTGGTATCTGTACAAACAAGCAGGTCTGTGGTAAAAGGACCTCTGGAGTAAGGTGGGAGAGTGAGGAAGTGAAGTTCCTAGGAAATCACTGGGGCTGGTAGCTGCTAGGATGAGCTCAAGGACTTCAAAAGCATGTGAAAACTGGTCTATTATGATTCAAAGAGTGTGGGGAGTGCAAGAAGAGGGATTGGATGAAGTCTGTGTTCCAGGCACCAAACTCAGAATCAGCTGGATATTTGAGAGACCCAGGTTCCCCAGTGCTGGGTAACACCTCATACATTCCAGAAGGCTAAAAAGCCAGAATGACAAGCCATTATCAAAGCCCAGGTTTGAACCCTGGGTTCTATTTGTTAAGAGCCTGAGAACATATTATGAAGCAGTATAAAGTTTAGTAACTTCTGAGCCTTAGTTGATTCTTGTGGAATAGGGATAATACCTATCTCACAGGATTGTTCTGGGGATTAAATAAGATAATGTACATAAAGTGCTTAGCATAATGTCTGGGTCATATTTTAAAAATCGTTTAGCTAAAACAAAATGCCTATAGGACAACAAAACAACAGTGATGAGGTGAGAGATTTATGTGAATGCTATAGTTGAGAACTATTCTCACATTCTCAAGCTTTTCGGTAAGTTTTGGTGGCTCCCTCCCCATTTCCCTCTTCCTGGTTCTGATCTTCAGGCACCAGCCCCAAACCCTCATTCCACTCTTTAATCCCTCTCCCAGGATCCAGGCCCCAGGATGGACCACTTGTTCCCTCCCAGTTTGATTTCCTCATCTTAGAACCATTCTCCTCCCCCTCGCTCCTCCCCCCTCTCTGCTGCCATAGTAACAAGAGATTCGGGCTCTGAAGGGGGCCTCTGAAGGAGCAAAGGTGCGTGTTCTCTTACAGAACCTGGGTCTCCAACTTCTCCGCCTTGGCTCTTTGGGATCCAGTCAGCAGATGTGTACAGTTTGGGAGAGGAGAAAAGCCAGTGCCAGAAGCTGTAGGAATAAGCTGAGGGGAGGGCAGATGCGAGTATGAAGAGAACCAGGCATAGGGACGAAGGGGGGGACCCTTTTCTTCTAATCCTCTCTCCAGGAATCCCTGGTTTTGGGACAGGACGGCTGTCGTTGTGTTGGGGGGAGGCGCCTGAGCTGGGAGCATGTCCTGGGCCACCAGCCAAGAGAACACGATGTTCCCAAGTGCGCTGGCCGCCGCCCTCTCGGGCTGGCCGCCTCCCAAACCGCTGCCTCTCCAGCCTCCCTGCCCCACATTCCCCAGCTGTCTTGCCCCGCCCCCTTCCTCCGCTTTGACGTCACCGCTGTCTCCCGCCCCCTCTTCTCCACTGACGGCAGCAGGCCTGGTTACTGTGGGGACCGTGAGGCAGGACAGCCAGAGAGAGAGAGCCCTGGGAGCAGTTGAGGGCTGCTGGAGCGATGTACTCTTTTGTCTATGCAAGAAATAGATATGGAGGTGGAGGTGGGACAGCAAGTACTGCCTGTATCAGGGGAGATCACACCTAAATCCCTGAGGAGAGCTGAGGACGAAGAAAAATGAAGTTTCCGGAAAATGAGACTAGAGATGGGGCCATAGTATGTGAGTTGGGGTGCATTTTCAGGGTGAGACTAAAATCCGGGCTCTCAAATCCTTTGTTTCCTGTGTTTTCTTGCTTTGGTTTTTCTAGGTTATCTTATATCCCCCACTCCCAGCTTTTCCACAGAGTCTTCTCCCTGCCCCCCCTCCCCAACGGGGAACACCATTGTTAAGGAAAGCTTAGGCCACGTGACAGTGAGGGGAGTGCACCCAAAACTGATTATGTCAGCATCAGCTTGGGGGCCTCTTTACTTGCCGCCCACATCTCCAGGGAGCCCTGAGATAAACTACTCATCACAGTCCTGGATGCAGGGGTCTGTGTAACTGCAGCTCTCCTGGGCCCAGCCTGGCACTTTATCCCCCAAATCAGGCCCCTATCTTTTTTTAGAATTCAGTGTTGTGCTCCCCTTTCTTTTAAAAAAGTTATAATTTCCTGTCCCTTCTCCAATGCTGAGGCCCCTTCCTCTCCCCTATCAATCCTTGTTAACAACAAAATCACCATTTTTATTGATCACCTACCATGTGTCAGGTTCTGTTCTGGGGGCTGGGGAATAGTGAAGGAGACAGATGATGTCCTTGGCTTTCTCTTTTCCTAGTGGTAAGGCTCTGAAGCCCTTGCCACTCCACTTTTCTCTGTCTAAACTCCCAGTTGGTCTTTTCTCTCATCCACTCCCTTTGTTCCCCTGTAGCCCTGACTTCCTAGCTCCCCACTTTTGGGGCAGCCCTAACTATAGGTGGCTGCATCCTTAGGAGAGAAGCACTAGTCATCCCCCGACACACCCCCAGACTGCCTGGAGACCTTTTTTCTGATTGGCCACAGAAGCACCTGCCATTGTTTCCTTTGACAGCCCTTATTGGCTCTTGTTGCCCTTTCTATTGTTTGTATCGCCCCCCACTCCATCATATGTGGACCCTCAATTGCCCTCCTCCTAGCTGTCCATAGGATTTGAAGTGTCAGAGGAAGGGGTTGGGTAAAAGGGATTTATTATGATGACAGGCTGGGGAAGAGAACCCAGGAAACGCCAAGTCAGGTTTCTGTCTGTTCGCCACCTCCCAGGGACCAGCCATCTCACCCAGCTTGGCCCACCTCCCAGGGTCTGCATTCCTTTTCTCCACCCCGAGGAAGGCCAAATTGTCCTGTTCTGCAAGGCTGGTCAGTTCGGAAAGTAGACATCTCTTAAGCACCTGCGGTGCCCCAGGCATTTTCCCGGAAGAAGGGCAGCTTCCCTTCCCCTCCTTCCCCTCCCCACCCATTCAATATCCACTATACAAGGCGTCCTACGCCCATTGGCTGGGCGGTGGTGTCTGGGGCCCTTCAGCTCAGTGCCAGCACCCAGATCCACGTGCGCCCGTGTGTGTGACACAGCCCTGACCTCAGTGGGGGCCAGTAGCCAATCAGGCGCCAGGACGAGATCCCCAGCCAATCCGGGGCGGGGCCTGTGGCTCTGCCGTCAGGAGGCCAATGAGGGGCAGTGCCCGGCATTATGCAACCCGCCTCCTGGCCCCGCAGAGCTTCCACTCTGCTGCGGGCTGCAACAGCGGCGGGCAGGCGGTCGGCGGACGCTCGCGCGGACAGGTAGGCGTCTCCGTGGCCCCCGCCACTTCCACTCCGCGCCGGACTGCCGCCACTTAAAGCCTGATGTACCGCTTTAGGTCCAGGCGCTCAGACGGCACACCAATAATCCATCTTCCTTGCCGTTGTCCACCCCCTCTGTGCCCCCGGGGACCCAGGTGTTCCTTGCAACCTTGCACCAGGTGTCTTCACTCCTGACCCGCTTATCTTACCTCCCGCTTTGCCTTCCGCTCCCAGCTCTCCTGGCCCCACGCGCGACCCTCAGCAAGCATGCCCTGTGCCGCCTTTCTTAACACTCTGGGGTCCCTGGCTTTCACCGCGCACCAGGACCCTCCAAGGCTTTCCACGGTTCCCTCTCCAATTCCTGGCCCGGCGCCGGCCGTGATGTCAGCCTGTTTCGGGCTGGAACATCCCGTTCCCGGCGCTAGTTCCTGCTGTTGGCTACAGCCTTCCTTTTTTTCCTGGCGCTCAGAAAATGCTCGGGGGGTTGGAGGTGTGGTTGAACTGTGAGTAGGGGAGGAACTATCCGCTGGCTGTTGTGCGTTCCTTGCTCAGAGCTGAGCGTGTTTGCTTCGGATGGGGGTGGGGTAGGGGTTGTCTGAAAAAGTAGAGGACTGAGAAGAGAGGGTTCCTGGGTCCCTGACAATGGCAGGTGCCAGCTTCGGTTCTGGGGATCAGGCGAGGGTGTAAGGGCCGAAGAAAGGCTGTGTCGTCTTGACCAGAATGACTGAGATCCAGGCGAGCGCCAGGCTGCTTTTGCGCGGAGGGCGGTGGCGATTGTGTTTTGCCCTAGAGAGCAAGGCCCAGGAGTTGGGGCCCCGTGGAAACCCTATGGGCCGCCCCTCTTGCGGCCACCGGGCTCTCAGGGGAATGGGACTGTATTAGAGGTGGACGACCCCTGGCCACACCCGCCAGTGTGGGAGTAGGTCGATCCCCGCTTCCGCCGGGAAATGGGGGAGGGGTCTGCCTCCCGCCCTCCTGTAGTCCCTCCAGCAACCGCTGAGCTCAGCTGATGACGTCGGTTTCCCTGGCGACTGCGACGGTGGCGGAAGCGCGTGGTGGGGCCGTGCACGTCCCCGCGCATGT
>NW_006442497.1:3960295-3970568 GCF_000325575.1 Pteropus alecto | reverse complement strand
CGCCCCCGGATAAAATTAGCCCAGAGCCCTAAATATAGGAGGCGAGAGACTCACTCCCTGCCTAGTGGCCTTGGAGTCCCCCGCAGAGTTGGCGCCCGATGGGAATTTGGGCGTGGGACGTGTCTGGGCTTTGGCCCACAGCCATAGTTATAGTGGACTGTTCAGGCTCTGCTTACCTAGGTCACGCTGGCAAGCGTTGTGGGGGATGGCCAAAAAGAGGCTCCTTCCCACCTACAGCCCCCCTGCGGGAACTGGAAACAGAACTTACCTACGTCCCCTTTTGGAAGCCTAGGTCCCAGGAGCGTAGGGACAGGCAGAGGGGAGGGTCTGAGTGAAGCCGACAGGTACTGTGAAGTTAACAGCCCAGTTTTCGCTAAGCCCTCCTTCCTTGTCTTCCTCTTTAGGTGCTGGCTGTGATCGAAATTCTCAATCCTCAGAGGCTTGGGTCTCCCACTTCATTCCCCTAGCCAGGCCTCCCGGCCCGCCTTGTGCATCCGTGGTGGCCTCTCCGCCATCCCTGTTCTCTGCTTGCCCTCCCCATGGACCAGACATGAGTGACCCCCTAGAAGGGGTTGATGGGGGAGGGGATCCCAGGCCGGGGGAATCCTTTTGTTCTGGAGGGGCCCCATCTCCTGGGCCTCCACAGCACCGGCCTTGCCCTGGCCCCAGCTTGACTGATGACACGGATGCCAACAGCAATGGCTCAAGTGGCAATGAGTCCAATGGGCCCGAGTCCAGGGGTGCATCTCAGAGGAGCTCACATAGCTCTTCCTCTGGCAATGGCAAGGACTCAGCCCTGTTGGAGACTACTGAAAGCAGCAAGAGGTTTGTATGGTTGTATGTTATAGGGTTGGGGAGTGGTCTTGTGAGCAGGCTGAACTAGGAGACAGGCTCATGCTGCTGACGACTTTTTCCTCATTTTGGGCTTGTTGCTTCTTCCTTAGCACAAACTCTCAGAGCCCGTCCCCACCCAGCAGTTCCATTGCCTACAGCCTCCTGAGTGCCAGCTCAGAACAGGACAACCCGTCTACCAGTGGCTGCAGGTTCGTGGGGTGAGGGCTGGGGGAGAAGCTGGGGACCTGGGCCATACTCTGGGGCTAATGCCTATACCCCTGCTTCCTTTGGTCCTGCAGCAGTGAACAGTCAGCCCGGGCAAGAACCCAGAAGGAACTCATGACGGCACTTCGGGAGCTCAAGCTTCGGCTGCCGCCAGAGCATCGGGGCAAGGGCCGCTCTGGGACCCTGGCCACACTACAGTATGCTCTGGCCTGTGTCAAGCAGGTGCAGGGTGAGTGGTGTTTCCTAGGAGGGCAGTGACCTGGTCCTGGGCTACTATAGTGAGTCAGTCTCCTCACTGAATGCCCCACTGCCCTTTCCCTGCAGCCAACCAGGAATACTACCAGCAGTGGAGCTTGGAGGAGGGTGAACCTTGTGCCATGGACATGTCTACCTACACTTTGGAGGAGCTGGAGCACATCACGTCTGAGTACACACTTCGAAACCAGGTCAGTCACAGCCTGGCCTCTCCATCCCAACGCACCCCTATTCCCATTCCCATGGCTCCTGAATCTGCTCTTGTCCCCACTCTCCTGCCCAGGATACCTTCTCCGTGGCTGTCTCCTTCCTGACAGGCCGAATCGTCTATATTTCGGAGCAGGCAGGTATCCTGCTGCACTGCAAGCGGGATGTGTTCCGGGGTGCTCGCTTCTCAGAGTTCCTGGCTCCCCAGGATGTGGGCGTCTTCTATGGTTCCACTGCCCCATCTCGCCTGCCCACCTGGGGCACTGGGGCCTCAGCAGGTGAGGTCCCCAAGTGCTGGGGGGAGGGATGAGTGGTCCCAGGAAGCTCCTGCTGTAAGGGGCCAGGGGACCCAAGATTTTCCTCGCTGGGTTCTCCTCAGCTTAGGGAGAGTGTTGAGGGGCTGTGCTTACCTCCCTTCTGGTCTGTCCCAGGTTCAGGCTTTAAAGACTTCACCCAGGAGAAGTCTGTCTTCTGCCGTATCAGGTAGGTGGGGTAAGTGGGAGCAGACCCCTCCTACCTTCCATTCCACCTTTCTTTACTGTGTGAATCGTGATCTTGAGGTGGAGGGTGGGTAGCCCTTCATTGATAGTCCCTAACATCTCTTTTTCTCCCTTGCTAGAGGAGGTCCTGACCGGGATCTGGGGCCTCGTTACCAGCCATTCCGCCTAACCCCGTATTTGACCAAGATCAGGGTCTCAGATGGGGCCCCCACGCAGCCATGCTGCCTGCTCATCGCAGAACGTGTCCACTCGGGTTACGAAGGTACGCAGGCCAGGGCCTGGCCTGGTGGGAGTAGGAGGAAGGGCACCTTATCCAGGCTGGGGGTGAGTCAGAACCTGAGTCTGGGAGGCATGATCCAGTCCCTCAGAATTTTGGAACAAAGAAGGTATTATAAGGATAAAGGTTTGAGATCTCCTTTAGAGGTGTAGTTGGATAAGAACTCTGAGCTAGAAGAGGGCAGAGAAGAGTGCTTTGTTCTCAGTTTCATACCTACTATGGGGCACAAAAATGGTCCAGACTGTCTTTGTAGGCTAGAAGGCCCAGGACAGAGCTGTAGGGAGGATTGCCAGCCAGCCTGGACCCCAGGCAGCATGGAGGGCTAAGGAGCTGGACCATTCCAGATGAAACCCAGTGGCCATACTTTCTTTACTCAGCTCCTCGGATCCCTCCCGACAAGAGAATCTTCACCACACGACACACGCCTAGCTGCCTCTTCCAGGATGTGGACGAAAGGTGAGGTCAGGATCTAGAGGAAAAGTGATTGGCCAGGGCTGAGACCATGGCCAGACTGATGCCTCCTCCCATTTCAGGGCTGCCCCGCTGCTCGGCTACCTCCCCCAGGACCTCCTGGGGGCCCCAGTGCTCTTGTTCCTGCATCCCGAGGACCGACCCTTGATGCTGGCTATCCACAAGAAGAGTGAGTTTCTCTCACATTGCTCTTCTTTTCTGGCCATCTCCACGGCTTCTTAATGGCTGCCATCATAATTATGTCTCTCAGTGCCTTTGTCTCCTGGATCTCCAATGGGGTGGTTTTCTATCTTACTCAGCTCTCCCTCCTGCTGATCCCCACCTCATTTCCACTCCCTTCAGTCCTGCAGCTGGCTGGCCAGCCCTTTGATCACTCCCCTATCCGTTTCTGTGCCCGTAATGGAGAGTATGTCACCATGGACACCAGCTGGGCTGGTTTCGTGCACCCCTGGAGCCGCAAGGTAGCCTTTGTGTTGGGCCGCCACAAAGTACGCACGTAAGTGCCCCAGAGCTGGCATTGGGATGTGGGACAGTGTGGGAGGGGCCAGGGCTCGACTTACTCTTTTCCACCCTGCAGGGCACCCCTGAATGAGGATGTGTTCACTCCACCAGCCCCCAGCCCAGCTCTGTCCCTGGACCCTGATATCCAGGAGCTATCTGAGCAGATCCACCGGCTGCTGTTGCAGGTGACAGTTGAGAGGAGGAGGCTCGGGAGATGAGGAAGGTGTGGGGTGCAGGGCTATAGACATCTAACCCATTTTTTTCTCCGCTTCAGCCAGTGCACAGCCCCAGCCCAACGGGGCTATGTGGAGTCGGCCCTGTGACTTCCCCAGGTCCTCTCCTCAGCCCTGGCTCCTCCAGTGATAGCAATGGGGGTGATGCTGAGGGGCCTGGGCCTCCTGCCCCAGTGAGTGTCCTCCCACTTCACCCTTCTAGTCTCCCCTTCCCCTGTCCTTCTCAGAATCAGTATTGCCAATCCCAGAGGAACTCTGCCTCTTCCCCACTCCTCTTCCTTCTTGTACTGCTCTCATGTTCTCCACGCCTCTCCACGGGTCCCTTCTTATACTGTGCTTAAAGCTCTTGACATTGGCCAAGTCCCTCCAATGCTGCCTACTGCCCTGTTTTGTCCCATAGGTGACCTTCCAGCAGATCTGTAAGGATGTACATCTGGTGAAGCACCAGGGGCAGCAGCTTTTTATTGAGTCCCGGGCTCGGCCTCTGCCCCGGCCCCACCTCCCTGGTAAGTTGGTGAAGGTATGGGTGAGGAGTGAGACCTGGGGGTCCCCTCACCTTCACCCCAACCCAGAGGAGCTTTCCTTTTTTTCTCCTTGGTGCAGCTACAGACACATTCAGGGCCAAGATCCTTCCTCGCCATTCTCCAGACCCAGAGCTGGAGGCAGCCCCTCCTCCAGTCCAGGCCCCACTGGTTTTGGCTACTGAAGAGGCTGAGAGAAAAGAAACCTCCAGTTGCTCCTACCAACAGATCAACTGCCTGGACAGCATCCTCAGGTAAGGCCGGTCCAGCACCTTTTCCCACTTGGGCCCTGGCCCCACCCACCCCAGGTCCTGCTCTTATGTCCTCTGCTGTATCACCAGGTACCTGGAGAGCTGCAACATCCCTGGCACGACCAAGCGTAAATGTGCCTCCTCTTCCTCCTGCACCACCTCCTCAGCCTCTGATGATGATAAGCAGAGGACAGGTCCAGTCTCTGTGGGGACCAAGAAAGGTAAAGACCTGGTACATGCCCTGCTCCTACTGCCCTGTCCTGGCCCGCTGGCCCTGTGTCTCTATCCTTCTGTCTTTGGGGCCCCCACCTTGCTCTGCCTTGTACCACTCCCAGCCTCTAGATCTCCAGACTCCTCCCTACTGTCTGTCCTTCCTCTTCTTCCCTGGGATTTCCTCTCCTGACCTCCTGGTTGGGGCGGCAGTGGTAACTGGTGCCATCTCTCTGCACAGATCCGTCGGCAGTGCTGTCTGGGGAGGGGGCCACCCCTCGGAAGGAGCCGGTGGTGGGAGGCACCCTGAGCCCGCTCACCCTGGCCAATAAGGCGGAGAGCGTGGTGTCCGTCACCAGTCAGTGTAGCTTCAGCTCTACCATCGTCCATGTAGGAGACAAGAAGCCCCCGGAGTCGGGTATGGGCATGGAGTGAGGCGGGTAGTGCCCAGGTTCCCCATGGTCCCCTAGCCAGAGCTCCCTCCCTCCTGCTTTTCCTCTCCCCCTCTGGCCCTAATTGGAGAGAAGGAGGCCTCCATTTTATCTTGGGGCTACCGCTTTTTGCCTCCACCTCCACCAGCCTTTGCTGCTTTCTTTCCCCCATTTTGCTTCCTGTGTTGTTGTTGTCAGTTCACACACAAAGTTTGGGGTGGGGGGTTCAACCCTGAGGTGCTGACCATAGAGGGTCTGAAGGCTAGGACTGTTGAAAACCCCTGAAGGGCATTGACTTGAAGAATGTGGGAGGGAAGGGCAAGGGGTGGGCTTCCCTTCCAATGAGAGTCATGGGTTATCCTAGGGTAGTGCCACTGAAGGGGATTGAGTATTCTCCGTATCCTGGGACAGCTTTGCATAGAGTAGAAGGCCCAGAGCCATTCCTCATCAGGGAGGAGGTCAAGAGATGCACATGGCCCAGGGTTGGCACTGGGGAAGAGGCCAGGGGTTAGCTAAGCTGTCGGACAGGGAGGGTGTGGTATGGATGTGTTAACTCCTCAGGTGATTCTGATGACTTTTCCCCAATCTCGCCTTCCTCAGACATCATCATGTTGGAAGACCTGCCTAGCCTGGCTCCAGGCCCAGCCCCCAGCCCAGCCCCCAGCCCCACAGTAGCCCCTGACCCAGCCCCAGATGCTTACCGCCCCGTGGGCCTGACCAAGGCTGTGCTGTCCCTGCACACACAGAAGGAGGAGCAGGCCTTCCTCAGCCGCTTCCGTGACCTCAGCAGGCTGCGTGGACTTGATGGCTCCTCTGTGGCCCCCTTGGCCCCTGGTGAGCGAGGTAGCTACCTGTTACCTCCCTGAGCCTGCCCTCTGCCCCATCTAGGACCAGACTGTTGTGGGGAGGGAGTTCTTGAGGGAGATGTTCCTGCTCCAGGGACCCAGGCTGGTGCTCCCTCCACCACCAGGGTGCTGCCTAGAGACAGGCCCCTCACTAGCCTCTCCCCATGAGGCTGGGGTTCCAGGCTGGAGCCAGAGGAGGGCAGCCTGGGGGTTTGGTCCTGAGAAAGGTAGGCAGAGGTGCTCTGCTCCAGGTAAGCTATTTCAGGCCCAGCATGGGGGCTGGAGCAAGAAGTATGCCCACTTAGGACTGACTCAGTTGTTGCTGAGTAAGAGATTTATACAAACTCTGTGCCGAATACAGGCAAGGGTTGGGATGACTCTAAGTGGGGTTGGGCTTCAAGGGCAGATGGCAGCCCAGCAGGTGCTTGAGGGGAGGCCTCCTGCAGGCAGAAGCAGGATTCAGGACTGGGCTTTCTTGCCCACCTCTTCACTCCATCATGAGCTAGACAGAGCACAGCCTTGACTGGCAGAAGGAACACCAAGGCTGGCAGTGCCTGCAGGAGTTTGGCAGATGGACCAGAGCCTCCTGCCCGTTCGTCTGTGGACCCACCCTGCCTCCTCCCATCTGCCAGCATGCCTCTCTCTTCTGCACATCCCCAGCTTGACCCCTCATGTAACCTGTCCCTGGCTCCTTTCTCAATAAATCCCCCTGTCCCTGCCTCCTGTGATTCTTCCCTGAAGGTTTCTATCTCCCCACAGTCCCCTCTGTTCTGTGTGGGCTGGGAAGCCAAACTGTCTCCTTGGCCTTTGCCTGCCCTCTCCCTGGTCTGAGTGGCAGGACAGTTGGGGTGACAGGGGCACTAACCTCCAGGTTGAGGCCCTCGCTAATCCTGGTCTCTCCCCACAGGCTGCCACCATGGTCCTGTACCCCCCAGCCGCCGCCATCACTGCCGATCCAAAGCCAAGCGCTCACGTCACCACCAGACCCCACGGGTGGAAGCGCCCTGCTATATCTCCCATCCCTCACCTGTGCCACCTTCTGCCCCCTGGCCCCCACCATCAGCTACTACTCCCTTCCCATCTGTGGTCCAGCCCTACCCCCTTCCAGTGTTCTCACCCCGAGGCAACCCCCAGCCTCTTCCCCCTGCCCCTACATCTGTGCCCCCTGCAGCTTTCCCAGCCCCCCTGGTGACCCCAATGGTGGCCTTAGTGCTCCCTAACTATCTGTTCCCTACCCCACCCAGCTATCCCTATGGGGTACTCCAGACCTCCACCGAGGGGCCTCCTACCCCTGCCTCCCATTCCCCTTCTCCATCCCTGCCCCCACTGCTCCCCAGCCCTCTCCACCGCCCGGACTCTCCGCTATTCAACTCGAGATGCAGCTCCCCGCTCCAGCTAAATCTACTGCAGCTTGAGGAGCCCCCCCGTGTTGATGGGGGTGCTGTTGCAGGGGGCCCTGGGAGCAGTTCTGGGCCCCTGCCTCCCAATGAGGAGGCTGCTGAGCCAGAGGCCAGACTGGTGAGCACTGACTCTCCTGAATCCTCTTTTGGCCCCCACATAGCGCCTATCCCCTCACCCCTCCTCCACTTTGCACTTCCTGCCCTCTGTCTGCCTGGCATTGCCATCTCCAGAAGATAGTGTCATGGGGTGAGACCCCAGGTGAATTTCTGAATGAGGCAGAAATTAGCTGCTTCACCTGTGAAGCGGGGACAGTCCTGTCTGACAGGCAAGTGAGGACATCCCAATAACTTCTCAGTGTGCATCTGCCACTTGGAAATAGTCCAGCGTTATGTCTCTACTCTTTGCCAGGTCTCTGCTCTCTCATTCTGGCCCCACTGTCATGGAGAGGGGATCAGGGTGGGTTGAGTGTGCCCCCCAATCAGTGGAAGCAGTTGAAGGGAAACCCAGGTGTTAATCCTTTAATCCCTCCCTGTCCTCCTTCCACTTCTCTCCAGGTGGAGGTAACTGAGTCTTCCAATCAGGATGCGCTTTCGGGCTCCAGTGACCTCCTAGAGTTGCTGCTGCAAGAAGACTCTCGCTCTGGCACAGGCTCTGCTGCCTCAGGCTCCTTGGGCTCTGGCTTGGGCTCTGGATCTGGTTCAGGCTCACATGAAGGGGGCAGCACCTCGGCCAGCATCACACGTGAGTACCCCCCACTAACACGTCCCATGGTAGAACAGTGACTGGGGAGTTGGGAGGTCAGGCCCCACCTTGGCTGAACAGCCTGGGCCCACAATCTGCTTCCTAAGGCCAGTGGGCTGGACATGTGGCATTGAGGAGGTCCTTGAGGGAGGCCTTGCGAGGTCCCAGGGGTGGAAGAGCCAGCCAGCCTGACTTTGTTGGCTGGGCCCCCTGCTTCACAGGCAGCAGTCAGAGCAGCCACACAAGCAAGTACTTTGGCAGCATCGACTCTTCTGAGGCTGAGGCTGGGGCTGCCCAAGCCAGGGCTGAGCCTGGGGACCAGGTCATTAAGTACGTGCTCCAGGATCCTATCTGGCTGCTCATGGCCAATGCTGACCAGCGTGTCATGATGACCTACCAGGTGCCCTCCAGGTGAGGAGTTTGAGGCCTCCTCTGCCTCCCTTTCAGAGGGAAGGGGTAGGGGGCTGGCCCACCCTTATTCCCTAGGTAACTTGGGGTTTTCTTTTCTGGGGGGTGGCTCTTTGGCTTCCCATTCTATCCTCTGCCTGTTGGAGCCCCCTTATTAGTTCCTCCCAGGCTCAAGGCAGCTTTCCTGGTCTTAGAATCCCTGAATTCCCAGAGCACTGGTTCAGGGAACGAGCATGAAGCAGTGGATGAGGAGTTGTGGTAGAGGAAGAATGCTAGCCTCTCGGGCCCTGGCCCCTGCTCCCAGTCTTCTGAACCTCTTCTCCGGGCAGGGACATAGCCTCAGTGCTGAAGCAGGACCGGGAGCGGCTCCGGGCCATGCAGAAGCAGCAGCCTCGGTTTTCAGAGGACCAGCGGAGGGAACTAGGTGCTGTGCACTCCTGGGTCCGGAAGGGCCAGCTGCCTCGGGCTCTTGATGTAATGGTGAGAGAGAAGTCTGGGCTAGGAGGGAGAAGAAAGAATTGAGCTCAAGTCGAAAGGATAGAGGCTCAGGGCTGATCCCTTTATTGTCTTTGGATCATTAATTCCGAAGGATGTTAATTCCACTAAGTTTGCTGCTGGGTTATATAACATTAAACCACATGAGTTTTCTTTTCTGGGCCAATTCTATGCTAATGTACATTGTTACTGCCCCATAGTGGGGTCTGGATACAGGGTATGGTGCATTTTCAAATCTTGTTGGCCCCATGTGCATCTGTGTGGACTAATGTTTCTTCAGAGTACATTTTGGGAAGTACTCTTGGGCTGGGGATAAGGGGAGCTGGGCTAGGAGGTCAGCAATGAGAGAACTTTGCCTGACTCACTCATCCCTTTTCTCCCTCCAAGGCCTGTGTGGACTGCGGTAGTAACACCCAGGACCCTGGCCACCCTGATGACCCACTCTTCTCGGAACTGGATGGATTAGGGCTGGAGCCCATGGAGGAGGGTGAAAGCAGTGGTGGTGGTGGTGAGGTTGAGGGTGGAGATGAGGCCCAGGCCCAATTTGGGACCAGGGTCTCAACCTCTCAGGACCTAGCCATGGAGGAAGAGGAACAAGGTGGGAGCTCATGCAGTCCAGCCATACCTGCCACAGATAATGGCACCAGCTAGACTACATTTTGGGGCAACTTCCAGGAGTGCATGAGAAGCTTCCTTCTCCCATGCTTCGACTCTCAGAATACAGATGTGGCTGGACCAACCAATAGCAAAACTATCCCAGCTTCTCCCATTGTAGGGGGCTGGACCCCCATAACCAGCCCAGGATCCTGGGGTTGCCTCTAGCCTCTGAGAGAACAGAGAGTGGAACTCTTCAGCCCAGCCTAGAAAAGCCTCACCTCCCACCCCTGGTGAGGAATCCTTTCTTCCTCTGGACAAGGTTGCTGATAGGCTGTTGAAGTGGTCTCTCCAAGTTTCAGCTGTGCCAGAGTCCTGGTCTGCCAGGGTTGGGGACTGTACTTATTTATTGGGGGAGGCAGCCCTCTCTCCCCCCTCCTCCTCAGATGGGAGGAGGAGGGCCTGAGGCCTAAGCAGGAGCGGGTGGTCCAAACCCTTAGCTGCTCCAAGGTGGGGAAAGTTGGTGGACCATGGAGTCCCTGGTGCTGCCCCTCAGGTGGGACCCAGGCGTTCTCAGCTGTACCTCTACCGATGACATTTGTGTTTTTGATATTGTGTCTGTTAATATTTTTTAATACAAAACAAAACAAAACACAGGACTTTGTGGAATGAAATTTGGGGGTTGGGTGAGGGGAGATCTTTGTGGGGAGGTGTGGCCGACTTCCTAGAAAGTTGTAGTGAGTGAACAATTTCCATCCCTCTTCTCCCCATACCCTTTCCAGCTGAAGAGCCTTGCTGAGCCTGCTAAATCTCCACCTAATTCAAATCCTCTTACCTCTAACGTTACCTCAGCTGCACTTGTCCTGGGAAAGA
>NW_006442497.1:3958928-3960220 GCF_000325575.1 Pteropus alecto | reverse complement strand
GAAAGAGTGATGAGAAGCAACTTGTGGCTAAGGGCTTGTGCAACCTCCAACATGTGTCACAGTGCCTGAGGAGGGGAAAAGCCCACTTAACTTACTAGTGTCCTGAAGCAGTTGAGGGAATTTGACTTTGTCGCCACACGGGAGAAGGCCTGAAGGTGTTAGGTGACTAAAGGACTGGGAGTAACATACCCATACATGGTCAAGTTGGCTCCCAAAGGTGTGGAAGAAGGAAGGGACAGACCGTTAGCTCTCTGGTTCAGGACTCAGAACCTGGGAAGGGAAAGGAAGTGGGTAACCCTAGAAAGGATGAGTCGTTGAGGACTTGAGACTACTGTTGTATTGTATTTTCCACCGGTGCCTGTAAACAGCATGATATATGCATACAGAACATGTATCCTAACGGCGCCGTGGCTTAGCTGGTTAAAGCGCCTGTCTAGTAAACAGGAGATCCTGGGTTCGAATCCCAGCGGTGCCTAGGTCAAAAATAGAGTGCTATTATTGCCGCGAGGCAAACACAACACATTTCCATAACAAGGCACTTTCCGTAGTGCCTTATCACCTACTTTGGGACTTCCATTCCGGTCCTCTTTCAGTATGCATTAATTCTGACTGCCACTTTCCCCTGCGTAGCGGGGAAAGCGGGCAACTCTTTGCTTTCAAGGGTGTTGGCCCTTGCACTCAGATTTAGGCTTATTTTGTTGTGGCCTTACTGTGCCTCGGGGCAAGGAGGGAGAAGAAAAAAAAAAAAAAGTTGCTGAGCGTTGCTAAGCCCGTAGGGCTGCTGATGACTGATGCAAGGTAGGCGCGGCCTGCACCGCGGAGGCGCACGCGCACAGACATCTCAAGACTAGGCCGGGCAAGAGGCAGGCATTATTCATAGGCAGCTATAGTTGCACAGGCCCCAACTTGCACGTGGCTGTGATGGCCGAGTGGTTAAGGCGTTGGACTCGAAATCCAATGGGGTCTTCCCGCGCAGGTTCGAATCCTGCTCACAGCGTTCGCGCTTTTGAATGTAGGTATTAGAAATAGTGTTTTTCTCTTGCTTTCTTCTCTTGGAAAAGATCCCTTATTTAGTCTGGGATTCTCACTCAGGTCGGCCATGGCACCCCTCCGCGAGCGCCCTCTTGCGGGCCTCAAACTCAACCTATACCTCGGAAAGCTGTGACCTGCAGAAGCCTTCCTGCTCACAAAATCAACACACAATTTTTAGTGCATCTTTAAAATACCACAAATAAGTCTAAGGAATCATGCAACATCTTGCCGTTTCGGTAGCTGATCAACTTAGACCTATT
>NW_006442497.1:3946928-3958911 GCF_000325575.1 Pteropus alecto | reverse complement strand
TTTTCCAGAAACAAATACTATCCAAAATTTTCTGATATCCTAGTTTTTAACTGTTGTGGCTTGTAGAATCAAAGCAGCTGAATTTGATACAAGCTCAATGTCGTTTCCTTCAAGAATTAACTCATCTTTTTGGGCTCGAAATACTGAACAAGCGATACCTGACCTCATCCGAACCCTGAGGATGTATTTTTCACCCAAGAAATTTCAAATTTCAAAAAGAGAATCATTCTCCTGAAAAACAATGAGAAATGAGCATACACAGACCTCATCTTGTAACGGAATCCCAATGGAACACCCTTGATCATGTTCTGTACACGACTACAGATAGTGAGAACAGTAGCCAGTTCCTTTCTAGTTCCCCATTTGTCATCCTGGAGCCTCTTCTGTTTCTTTCCAAGGAGACTGAGTTCTACAATGGTGTGATTGAAGTCCCTCTGCAGGGTACCCTGGGGCCCTTCATAATTACTGTGTGTCCCTTCAACGTGATATCCACATTTGCTGGAATGTCGACAGTCTGATTGCTGAGAATTGTCTTCATTCTTGCAGTAGATGCAGCAAAGAGCCCTTGCTTAAGGCTTGTAACTGCCAATTTGAATTCTTAACTTCACCTCACTCGGGTGATTCCTCAGTGCTGTTTGACTACCATATTACATTTCCTTAATCCATTGGCCTGCAGTTCTTCTATACTATTTCATTCCTTCTCCTTTCTTTACCTCAAACCACAAATCCCTGTGTTCTCCATCAGCTTTACTTCATTTCACAGAGAATAAGGCATTCTGAAGAGATTTTTCCATTGATATCCACACTTACACCTACCCACCAACCTACCTACCTACCTACCTGTCTGTGTCCACATACTCATCCTTTCCCTCATTGCTGTAGATGAACCCTCCCACCTAAAGCCTACACTTACTAGAGCTCCCATTCCCTCAGGCAGCCCATGAGAGCTCAAGGACATTGTTCTCGTTCCCATACCATCAAAATTTCCCCCTCTAACTGGATTATTCCCACCAGCCAACAAACATTCTGAAATGCATTCCAATTTAGAACAATCAAAACAACAAAAGCTATCTTGACCCCATGCCCCCCTCCAGTTACCATTCCATTTCTCTGTTTTCCTCTTCTGCAAAACAAGTTATACCCACTAACTCCAATTCCATCTTCCCATTCTCCTTTGAACCTTCTCTAATCAGGTGCCATGACATTGCTAAATTCATTGATCACTACTTAGCTGCAGTTGCTTACTCTCCCCTCTTAGAAACACTTTGCTCGCCTTCTAGGACACCACACTCTTTTGATACTTCTATGTCATTAGCAGTTCATTCACAGACTCCTTTGCTGGCTCATCGTCTTCTGGATCTCACTGCGGGAGAGTTTTCAAGGCTCAATTTTCCAAATTCTTCTCTATCTGTACTCCTTTAGTTATTTCTAGTCTCAGGGCTTTATATATCAACGAATAATATATTAATACATCCCAAATTTTCATCTCCAGCTCCAGAACTCTTCCCTGAATTATAGATGCTTATATCCTATTGCCTACATGTCATTTCCACTTGGATATTTAATAGGCAATCACAAACTTAAAATGTCCATACCAAACTCCTGGTTCTTCCCAGAACCTGCTTCACCTATAATTCTTCTATCTCAGTTAATGGAAATTCTATTTTTTCAGTTGGTCCTAAAAACCCTAGGACAATCTTTGATTCATCTCTCATGCAGTACACATTGAACCAGTCTGCAATTTCTTATTTAAAATATGTAAAAAAAAAAAAAAAAAAATTGACTACTTGTCACTATTTCACCATTTCACCCTGGTCCAAGCCACCCTTATTTTTCACACAGATAATTGCAATAGCCCCTAAATTATTTCCTTGCTTCTGCTCTTGTTCCTTGTTTCCTTACAGTCTACTCTGAACACACTGGGCAAAGTGATCCTTTTAAAAAATAAATCAGACTATGTCATTCCTCTACTCTTTCAATGGAGTATCAATATGAATTCTTGGTTTTTAATGTGTATAGATATAGAAATAAATGTATGCACATACACAACGTATACACATACATATACTTTCTAGGTATGATACACAAGTCATGATAAGTACACCAAGTGTCCAGATCTTAGTTACTAAATATCATTTCCTGCTAAAATGAACCAGGGCTCCTTGGAAATAAGGCTAATTCCAGGGCTACAGCTGGGGAATTACAAAATGCTCTTGAAACATTTTGTTGCATTAGAAAGTAAAGAGGTGATCAAAGAATATTGGGTATATATCAAAAAGAAACAGTAACTAGAGGCTGCGGCCAGCCAAAAGGGTTCTCATTGGCTAAATCTGGGACAATTTGAGCATTAAATAAATAATGATCGTGGTGGATTATAACTCATTGAATCAAGTAAGAATCCAAAGTTCAAATCAGTATAAATAAATGAGAGGAAAAGCAAAAGCTCTGTTTATAGTAAACTGCCAACTAATAAATATAGGAGTATTGCAGTTAAAAATCATCAATGGACACTAAACTAATGGGTAAATTTTTGATGAGATAGTAAAGAATCTCAAAGTATCTTCTCACAAATTATTAATTATTGCTAAGAGGAAATAATAACTTTACAGTGGAGAACTCTGGTGGACACCATTTTAACCATGTCATCAAAGTCAATATCTCAATATTGGGACAAATTGACATGGGTCTTCTGATGTGATGCAATGAGAAGGACACATCACTTCTGTGGTGACATTCCTTACAAAAATGCATAACCTGAATAATTTGATTCTACCCATAGAGAAACATCTGACAATCCAAACTGAAGGACGTTCTACAAAATAACGATCCTGAACTCTTCAAAACTGTGAAGATCAAGAACAACAAAGATTCTTCCAGATTAGAATTTAATAACTAAACTATCAATTAAATTAAGGAAAGACATTTTTCAGACATACGATGTTAAAAAAGAAAACAAAAAAAACCCCCATCCATTCCTTCTCAAAGCAGACTAGAGATTGCACTGCACCAAAACAGAGGAAGTAAGCCAAGAGGACATGAATGACAAGAAACCCAGGGTCCAACACAAAAAAGACCTGAAGGGAATTCTCAAGATGATGATGAAGTCCCAGGAGCTGTGTAGCAAAGACGGCGAAACCAGTCCAGGTTGGAGGAGTAAGAGTGCTCCAGAAGGAAGACTCTTTAAAAAAATTTTTTTTAAAGCTGAAATTGATGGATTACATGACCCGTTTGCTCACACTGGAGAGTTTAAATTGAGTTTGGGTAAAGAATTAATAATACATCATAGAAAACTTAAACCAAAAAATAAAGCAATTATTAACTCTAAAAAAAATAAAACTGCACAATAAAGGTGACTCAAATTTAAAAATATTTACCTTACCATAATAATAAAACACTAAATGTTTGTTTAACTAAAAATTACAGAACACCTGAAACAAATACAATATTATATATTAGCTATATTTTAATAAAAATATTTTTAAAAATTACAATTACAGAACTGGAAGAATGAAGGAGAAATAAAAACACCTGTGAACAGAGGTCTGGAGGAACAGAGTAGAAAGCCAGTAAAAGTGTCTGAACTGGGGGAAAGGAGATCAAGTAGACATGTATGTTATTCAGAAGTATGAAGTATAGATGTAAATGGTAGAACGAACAACTATGAGCTGTCAAGTAGCCACTGAGAAGTAGGAATCAGGGTTGTGGAATGGGAAGACAACTAGAAAAAACCTAGGAAAACTAAGTAGAAGCAATATGGAAAAAGAAAAAGAATCAGAAGCGACATTTTCAATAAGGGCAAAAGTGGGTGTGGAGTCGAAAAATGGCAAAATAGGAGATGAAGCACAATGGAAGGCTGGGAAGTCATGAGATAATGGACCCATCTCCAGAATTTGGACATCCTAGAAAGCATGCATAATCAGTTCACACATGAGCCAAGTAAATACTAATCTTTTTCTATTTTTCACAGCCACTGTCTTTGCCCCACCCCCACTAACTCCTTTCCAAGCTCTCAAAGCACCCTGTTTTGTTATTTCACTTAGACCTAAGTTTATAGAATACCTTCGCATGTTCCAAATTTACTCACTTGCTAATCAATATTCTACTGTTCTAAAGTAAATAATTTCTCCTTGTTTGAAGAAAATCATCTGATTAAAATAATACTCTTTAAATGCTAAAAAATAAAAAAAAAAATTAAAAAGATTTTTCCAGATTAAATGAGGCTAAAGAGACATAAAAATTATATGCAACATGTGATCCTGGATTGGGAATAAAGACCTATAAAGGACATCATTGAAACATTTGAGGAAATTTGAATATGGACTAGGGATTAAATAATAATTAAAATATTAATTTTAATATCCTGATATTGATAATTGTACTATTATGTATCATTATGCTACAAATGTCCTTGTGCTTAGGAAATACATACTGAGTAACTAGGAGCAGAAGGGCCTGATGTTCCCAAATGGCAAATGTAAACAATTAATGGACTTGGGGGGGAAAGTATGCAGTTCCTTGTATTATTCTTGTAACTTCCCTGAAAGTGTGAAAAAATTAAAAGTGCCGAAAACTAAAATGAAAGAGCAAAGGGAAAAAAAAATCTTCCAATGGCTTCTCATCTCACTCAAAAATGAGTGAATCCTGACAAAGTCCTTGCAGTGGACTAGGTGGTCCTACATTTTCAAGCTCCAATCTCACCTCCTACAACTCCTGTGCTGGCTACCTCCACCCCAGCACTGCCCACTCAAGCTCTTGCTGCTCTTTTCCTCAGACAGGCCAGGCATGTTGCCCCTCAGGGCCTTTCTTCCAGTTAGTCCCTCTGCCTGGAGTGTTCTTCCTCCAGGCTTCCCTGTAGCTTGCACCATCACTTCTTACATTTCACCTTCTTAATGAGTCCTTCCCTAATCATACCATCTAAAATTACAGTTCCCACTTTCCACTTCCCTGCTTCACATTTCTCCATAACATTTATCATCATTTAACAAATGATAAGTTTTGTATAATGTTCATTTGACTGTTTTTCCCACAAGAAGTGTATGATTTATAAGGGCAAGAAATATTGTCTGTTTTGTTTTGGGATATACAGAGGACTTTTACCTGATTCTTCCCTTGGCCCAGGGGTCTGGTCTTCCTACTTCCCAACCCCCAAACCCCCAGGATCCAACCCTCCAGGCACTTCCCCTACCCAGGACCCAGGGGGTCCCAGTAAACCGCCTTCCCTTTGAAGAACAAAGAGGGAGGAGTTGAGCCTTGGAACCCAAGCTTGGGGAGACATCACAGCAGGGGAGAGGAAGCTCAGACAACTGGACCAGCTGTGTTGTCTCAGTTCCTTCCCAGCCCCCCGCCTCCCTAAGGGCTCCGCACGTGTGGGACACGAGTTCCCGTCCCTCGAGCCCAGACACAGCCTAGTGTTGAGAGCATGGCTAGGAAGAGGCTGGAAACCCAGACTTTCATACACACACTATGTAGGCAGACATGCACACAGGTCCACACTGACACAGAGGCATGCCAACCACACAGAGACCCGATCTGATACCCCAGAAACGCTGGGGGAGGGGGATGTTCTCACAATCACATCTGCACAAAAGCAGTGGCTGGAGAAAATCACCCAGCCTAACAACTGGTCTCAGGTTTAGGAAGTATTTTTTAAGAAAATAATACAAAATTAGGAACAGAAAGTAATATTTAGAGTGAAACAAGGGATCACAACAACTTACAAATCGAAAAAACTGGCAAATGCCACAAATGCCACAGAGTCCAGAAAAATAACTCATTTGTATTAACTGCCTGTGCACCTCTATAATATCTTTTACAAATTAGCCACTGGCTCTCTATATTTCAAATCTTGTTTCTCCTCTACTATCCATGTACTTACAGTGACAGGAGCCACTGGACACATTCATATCACATGTGCCCTCTGGCTTTGCACAAAGCTTGGTGAGTGGGCACCACATGATAGGAGTATTCCTGGAAGCCATTCCTACACTAAAATAGCTAGGCTAACTTAACCACTGGGAACTATATCAGCATATCCCATGAAGCCTTAAATTTTATGTCTCTCCAACTCACTTTCTCCATAACCAGATCTCCCAAAATGGTCACAACCACACCAACACCAGGGGGGAGGTATGACAGAGGGAAAGCAAAGTGGAAAGTGACTGCGGCCTTTACCATTTACAGTTAAAATATTTTACATTTGCAAATTTTACAGAAGCATATATGGCTGTGTGAAGGTGTTGCTAGGACCCTCCCAGGGGCCTAAGTGAGGAGTCCTGAAGCATGAACTTCATTAGCTTCATGGTGATTTGGCCTCTGAACTTGAAATGTTTTATCCCACATCTCAAATGGACTCTCAACCTGCCTAGAAATCCTATTCTCCTAGCCTAGGTTTGTTTTTCTACTCTCAGAAATGAACATTTCACACCTTCTTTCTCATACAATCTGTAGCTCTCTCCTCTCCAGCAATGAGCTTGATTTATTCTTTGAGAAAATGAAAGAAATCTAGACAATTTGCTTCATCCTTTCTCTAACCCAACTGGCCCACGTCCTCTGTCTCTCCCATCTCCCTATGCTTGAAGAGCCTTCCCTACAAGCTGAGATTGATTTCTCTACCTGGTGGAGGTGAAGTCTTCCCACTTCATTCCCGCCCTCCCCCAACCCCCCAGATTTTGAGGTCTTGGTTATTCCCATGAGCATCAAACCAGTTCTAGCACCCCTCATCTCTTGTGCTCCTACATGCCACATTGTTCTGCTCACCATTTATAGCAAAACCTGATGGAGTTGTCTATAAGCCACTGTCTGCATACATTCACATCCTATTTTAACCTCAACCCACTCAGTGAGACTGCACATAGTCCCTCCCCGCAACCCAGGTCATCTGCGACTTCCAAGATGCTAAACTGAATAGTTGCTTCTCTCTTCTTACTTGACCTCCCAGCAATTTCTCTAGAGCTTACTGCCCTTTCCTTCTTCATACACTCTCTTTTCTTGGTTTCCAGAACACCTCACTCCCCTGGCTTTTCTGCTACCTCTCTGATCACTCTAGATCCCTTTGACAATTTTTCCTTCTCAACTTGACCTTGTGTTAGGGTGCCCTAGGGCTCCTTGCTCAGTCTCTTTTCTCTCTATCCTCTCTCCCATCCTTAGTCTTATAGCATTAAACACCATCTATCTTTCAATGACTCCCCTATATTTACCCTCCAGCTCTGACCCTGGCCTACCTGGGTAAGATGTCTAAGGGAATCTCCACTAACCTGACTAAAGTATAATGCTTGATTGCTCTCCCCAAACCCTTTTTGTACCCTCCCCCTTTCCATCTCAAGAAAAGGCACCACCAACTCCTGGGTTACTTAAGCCAAAAACCTAGTTCACTTTCCCTCTCCACTTCAGTACAAGCTACCGTCATGTCTTGCCTAAATGACTACTCCAGCAAGCTAGATGATGTTCCTGCTTCCAACCTTCACACAGCAGCCAAAGTGTTAATTTAAAGCATAGGTTAGTGAACATAACTTTCCTATTAAAACTCTCCACTGGCTTCCAATTGCACTTAGACTAAAATCCAAACTCCTTCAGGAGCCTCAAAGGCCCGATGTGAAGGGCCATACCTGACTCTCCATTTTTATCTCTATCGCGCTCCAAATTCTCTGTCTAAGGGACACTGGCCCTCTTTCTGCAGCTCCCACCAGCAAAGCCTGTTCCTGCCTCAGAGCCTTTGCACTTGCTGTTCTTTTTGTTTGAACTCATGGCTGGCTGCTCTGGGCTGAAATATCACCTCCTGATAGAGGATGTCTCTGACAGGCCAGAGTAAAGTAACACTTCACTCTCAAGTCGTTGTGGTGCCGGGTTGTTCCTCACCTCGCCCCCCGTCTTATAACCGTTTGAACTTATATTATTTTCTGCTTTCTTAGTTATTGTGTCTCTCCCGCCCAAACCCAATGTACCCTCAAAGCCTAACCATACTGAGCACACAGGAGGCACTTTGTAAATATCCGCTGAGTGGATAAATACAGCGACTGTGCGCACAGATATACGGATGCCCAAATTGCTGTACATTTTCCTTCTGGAGGTAAACTGTTCCCGCTTAGAGGAGACAGCATTCCCAGTCATCGACACAATCGTGAGATAGGAAGGACCCAGACCTAGCCCAGGTGAAACAGACAGTCTGAAAGAGACAGGAGACAAAAATCAGAGATGCAGAAACACACCCAGGGCGACTTCTAGAGAGTGACCGAGGTAGATCAAGATATCAAGACCGAGACCCAGACGCAGCGAACCTAAGACCTGGGCCTGCAGAAGCCCGGACAGCAGCAAGAGACAGTGCCGTAAGGAGCGGGGCGAGGGAGGCCTAACGCGCCCCGTGGAAGACCGCTGAAAACCTGTGCGGCAAGCGGGGGAGCCCAGCTGCCCCCGACGCCGCTCACAAGTGGCCCCGGCAGCTGGTGGGTGCGCCCCGCCGCCCGCCGGCCGGACGCGTGCGGGATCAAAGCTGCCGGGAAGGGGCGGGCAGGGAGGTGACAGGAACCTGGAGATGTGAGCGAGCTTCCTAGGGGATGGGAGGAACGTGAGAGAGCAAAGTGCCGCGAGGCGACAGAGACCCAGAGAAATCCTAGAGACCTGTAGTCACCCAGAGACAACCAGAGACCGAGACACAGACGCAGAGAGAAACGGAGAGGCCGGAGAGATCTGGAGTCAGAGATACAGAGACTACAAAAGACCCAAAGAGACCAATGCAGAAGTTGCTAAGAGATCTGGAAAGAACATGAATGATACAGACACAGAGACACCAAGAGGAATGCAGAGACGCAGAAAGACCGCGAGACAGAAAAGGCCGAGGTCCCTGGACTTGGAAAAAGAAAGCGCGCTTCAGAGGGAATAAGAGGTAAGACAGAGAGCAAGGCAGAGAAATGGAAAGAAGAGCAAAGGAGTCAGAGCACTTGGGGCGGAGACCTAGCCCCGCCCCGCAGAGGGCCAAGAGGACCCCCGGGGTAGGAATCCGAGCGCGGTGTCCTTTCTCAGGGTCACGCCTGCGGAGGTGCGGGGCCGAGAGCAGAGGGCGGGGTGGGGAAGGCGGCAGGACTCCCAGGCTGGGAGGATGGGCTAGGGAGGATGTACGGACTTAAGGTCTCGATCCAAAGCCTCCAACTCTGCGATAGAGTAAAAAAGTTAAAAGTTAAATACCTCGTGGAAACGTTAAAGAGCTCAGATACTTCAAGAGACTCTTTTTGGGGGAATAAAAACGAAGCGTGTTGCATTGGCCGGGAATCGAACCCGGGCCTCCCGCGTGGCAGGCGAGAATTCTACCACTGAACCACCAATGCATGTGATAAATGGCGCCCGGTGACTCTACCAGAGCTTGTAAGAGGCTCAAGCCCCCACTGTCAAGCCGACTTTGTAGGCAAGAGGCCGGGCGAAGGAGTGGCCCCGAGTAGCTGAAGTGGGTGGAGCACCAAGGCATCCTTCCTCTATCTGGGATCCGGCCATCCGACCATAAAGTCGCCCCATATGGCAAGGGGCGGCCCCACACCCGGGTGCGAACAGCCCGGGGCCCCCAAGCCTCGCGTGCAGGTGAGAAAAACTCAGCCTGAGCCTAGGTTCCCAAGGGAGGGGGGCAGTGGGGGTTGCTGGGGCCACACATTTGCACTCCCATTTGGCCCAGATAGAGGGAGGTGGGATATGCTGAGGGCCCTGAACCCAAATGGGAGCACCCATCCGAAGGTCTGTGTCCCTTCGGGCTCGGGCCTTGGCAAGGCAGGCTTCGGGGCCGGGGGGTGTTGCGGGGAAGGGGAGAAAGAGAGAGAGAGAGAGGAGAGAAAGTGTGGAGGGGCACTGGGTAGGCCAGGAGTAACCCCATCCGTCTCCGACTCCGCACCTATCGTCGGACTCGTTCTGCAATCTTGTCTTTACGTCTTCTTGCCCCTGGTTCCCTTGCAGTACCACCTGCTAAATCTCTGATTTTATCTTCTCAGGCATTTTGTCCTGAAGTCTCCGAGTGTTCACGCATCATCCTGCAGAGAGGGTCATGGTCTTGGTTTGAGGTGGGTGTTTATCCGTTTTTGTCCCTTTAAGAAAACTTCCTGCTTCCTGCTCCTCTACAGTTACGAGGGATCTCTGGGAGCAAGCAAAGCGAGCACACTTGTGTCAGGTGTCCTGGCAGCCTGAATCTCCTATTGTTTTGATTCAAATACTTGTAAGTGAAAGATCTCTCCACCTCCTACCCGTGCTTCAAAGCTTTGCTTCCTCTTCCTTGAGGTTTCCCTCCCGCCCCCACCCCCACCAGTCCAGCCATCCTTCAGGATGATCCTTTTCCTGAGCACGTACTGTACTCTGATTCTATAATAACTGCTTGATAACACATCGTTTTTTCACTAGATCCTGCAGGGATGAGCTGAGCCTCTAGCGCAAATCTCAGTATAGACGGTACAAGCCTAGACCAGTGCCCAGTGATCACAAGCGCGAGTGACTAACGCTTCTCCGGCTCCTGGTGTGGACCGAGTCCCTTTCCTTGTTGGAGGAATTGAATGTAACTGCCTTAGATAGAACAGAGCTTCTCTTCTACCTCCAGACAGAGCCTCAGTTGAATCAGACAGTTTCACCTCGCTCACTCAGGTCGCTTTCTATCTCAAGTAGGAGGTGAACTTTGGGGGAAGAGGTATAAGCTCCAGCCTGGGGGCTAAGGGGTGCTAACTTTTATTTTATGGTGAGTGGGGTACAGTGACCTCCCAAGAAAGTTGCGATTGGGAGGCGGAGAATTCTGAACTTCACTCCTGAGTTCTGTCCCCAGATTCCTCAAACTCCCTCTCCCCCTCTAATAACCTCCTCCTTTCAACTGCGACCCGCCTCATTATACAGCCTTATGGTCCTTAAACCAGCTGGTGCTACACTGACCCCTCATTTCCCACACTCCCAGGCCAGTTCCACTCCTTCTCCTCCTCCTTGCGCTCCTCCCCTTTCCGGATGCCTCGTGCCCAGGGCCGCGCCGGGCGGGATCTGGGTGCCTAAGGGGGCGGGTCCGGGTCCCCCCATCACACCTAGGAGCCTGAGTGATATAAGGCACAACCCGAGCAGGAACTCGGTCTACACTAGGGTCCGGAGGAGCGATGGTCACTCGGGATCGAGCCGAGAATAGGGACGGCCCCAAGGTGAGAGGCGAGAGAAGAGGGAGCAGAGGTCCCTGGGCCTGGGAAGAGGCTGGAGACGCTGGGCTGGAAGGGGGAGAATTGAGTGGGGGACACAAGGAGCCAGGAGCTGGGGAGGAAGTTGCAAACTATGAAGAAGGGGACGGGGTCAGAGCAGGACCTGAGTGGGCGGCAGAAGTAGAGGTCTGGGGTTTGGGTAATGGGAGTTGGCACCTTGCGGCCTGGGGGGCATGGGAGGGGGCTGGAATTTGAGTGAAATAAGCAAGGGAAGAGCAGAGCTAAGGGAGGAGGGTGGAAACAAAAAGCGGAGACATGCATTAGCTCCACGCGGGCTGGCCCAATGGGCATTGGTTCCAGAGGCCTAAGACCGGGTGGAAGATTTTAGAACCAGTTGAGAACAGTGACAGCTTAGACGGGTTAGAGGGAGAAGAGGAGGCGCGGTCGCGCTGGGTATCTCCCTTTTTACACTCAGGGCCGCCAGCTCTGAGTCCGGCACCTTGCGGCCCACGTGTCTGGGCTCAAAGAGGGCCCCCAAAGTTCTCCACTGAGACAGAGAGTCTGCACGAGACGGAGACGTAGAGAGAAAAGAGATGGAGAAGGAGAGACACAGAGTGGGGAGGAGGGAGGACAAGACTGAGAGAGGAGAATGCAGAAGACCCGGGAGAGAGAGGAGGCGAGCTACAGAAATTGACCCTAGGGGCACTGGGAGGGGGAGCGGAGAGGGATCGAATGGGCTCGGCCCTAGGCTCTCAGGGGTCCTGGGAAGGGGTGGAGGCGGGCCTATCCCAGCGGCGGGATCCTGATGCTCGCGCGGCCGCGCTGAGTCTTGGTCCGGTCGGCCCGCTCTT
>NW_006442497.1:3939227-3946897 GCF_000325575.1 Pteropus alecto | reverse complement strand
TCCCAGATGCTGAAACCGCTTGTGGAGAAGCGGCGTCGGGACCGCATCAACCGCAGCCTGGAAGAGCTGAGGCTGCTGCTCCTGGAACGAACCCGTGACCAGGTCAGTCCTTCTGCCATCCCCGGAACCCCCAAGCACTCCATTCTACCGTCCCAGGGCTTCCCACTTGGGTGGGAACACATCCTCCATTGGCGACCCTGGCCCCAAGGCATCCTGACCTGAGTCCCGTCCTTGGAATCCCATCCCAGACCCCCTCTTGCTCTCAGAACGCGATCTTCGTGGCCACCCTTCGGGTCTGTAAGTTTCACACCCGGCTTTGTAAATTTCACTCCCGGGTAGGGCAGTTTCAACCTTTGAGTCTGTAAATTCTTCCTCCTCTCCCCACCCCACCCCAACCCCGACCGGCCAGCAGTATGGTTAATTTCACTCATGGGGTTTGCTATTTCAATGAGGGGTTGGCATCATCTCCTCGGATTGGACAGTTTCGTGTCCGGGTGGTCGAGGACCGTTCTTGGTCATCTCCACTCCGCATTCGGTAGCGCGCTCGGTGGTCAGAGCGCAAACGTGATCCGGGGGCATCCCCAGCTCCCGCATCCCCCCTCCCTTCTTCCCCCTGCCACTTTCCCCCCTCTCTCCCCACCCCTCTCTGTCTTTGCGCCCTCCCCTCCTGTCTGTAGAACCTCCGGAACCCGAAGTTGGAGAAGGCAGAGATACTGGAGTTCGCCGTGGGCTACTTGAGGGAACGAAGCCGGGTGGAGCCCCCGGGTACAGCGCGGGGGTGGGGCAGCTGAGGGAGGGAGGGGGGATTCACCCAGGCCCGGGCCGGGGTAGGTGGGGTGGACCCTGCGGTGGACGGTGGGCTTGGGGAGCGGCAGGCTCTGCTCCGAGGCGAGGTTAATAACACCCGCGCGTGTCTGTCTCTGTCTCCCTCATTTTCTCCCTCTCTGCGTCCATCTGGCTTTCTGCTTCTGTCTGTGCGCCTGTCCGGCCTTGGTATCTCCGCGCCCCGCCCCTTCCCTTACCCCTGTTGGGCCCCTGCCCTCCTGTCTTCCCGCCGGCCTCACCCTCCACCGCGGCTCCAGGGGTTCCCCGGTCCCCAGCCCAGGACGCCGAGGCGCTCGCCAGCTGCTACTTGTCCGGCTTTCGCGAGTGCCTGCTTCGCCTGGCGGCCTTCGCGCACGACGCCAGCCCGGCGGCCCGTGCCCAGCTCTTTTCCGCTCTGCACGGCTACCTGCGCCCCAAGCCGCCCCGGCCGGAACCGGTAGATCCGAGGCCCCAAGCGTCGCGCCCACCGCTGGACCCCGCCGCCCCGCCGCCTGGCCCCGCGCTGCACCAGCGCCCCCCAGTGCATCAGGGCACCCCTAGTCCTCGCTGCGCCTGGTCCCCGTCCCCTTGCTCTCCCCGCGTCGGGGATTCCGGCGAGCCGGCGCCCCTCACCGGACTGCTGCCGCCGCCACCGCCGCCTCACAGACAAGACGGGGCTCCCAAGGCCCCGCCGCCCCCACCGCCCGCTTTCTGGAGACCTTGGCCCTAAGCTTTGGGGGGTGGGGGCGGGGGCTGGGGGTAGGGTAGAGACTCCAGCCTGAGGGCAGCAGAGGGACCCGGGCGTCAGGGCGAGGAGGTGTTGGGGAGGGCGGCGGGGCGCGCGGGCGCAGCGCGCGGGTGAGATGTGGTCTATATTAGAGTATCTATATAAATATATATTTCCCTGGTTCCTGTCCCTTTTCCCTGCCCCCATTGCGTCTAGGATTGTACCCTCTCTACCCCTGGCCTAGCGCCAGTCCTTTCTCGAGTCCCTAGTGCATGGAATAAAGTGGTTATTAAATCCCGGTGTGTCCCCGAGCCAGGGGCCTGCCTTTATCTCGGCGTCCACGCCCATTTTCCCTCCCCTTCTGTCTCCCGCCCCCCAGTCCTGCTCTCCATGGCCCAAGCCTCGGGGCAGACAGGTAAGTAAAGAAGCAGCGGAGACTGAGGTTGGAACTGAAAACTGGTGGAAAACACAGAGATAGGGTAGAGGGAGAAGGAATGGGAGCCTGTAAGAAAAAGCCGGATAAAAAGGAAAGGGCGGGGGGGAAAGTTTAAATAAAACCGACTCTGGTGGGATTCGAACCCACAACCTTTGAATCGCTCTCTCGTCACTAGAAGTCCAATGCGCTATCCATTGCGCCACAGAGCCACCTGGCGGGCGGAGGCATCTGACGGCTTACGGGTACTAGCATGGGAAAAAAGGGGTGGGAGAGGGGTGGAGAAGTGGGAAGGGGAGTGAGGGAATTGGGCGGGCGTGCCAAGAGTGCGTGGTTTGGATTTCAGAGGCCTGCCTCACAGAGGTAGTGGGCAGGTGAACCAGGTGGGAGTGCGGGCGCTCATGGGTATACGAAACAGGGAGAGAGTAACCGAATATGAGCGAAAGGGCGAGTACAGAGCTCCGGCTGCCCGTTTGGGAGATGTTTCCAGCCCAGGTGCACCTTCCTCCCAAATGTTGCCCCACCCATCCAAATAAACTCGTTCGTTGTAAATTTCTGTGTCGCTATTTTATTTTGTCTGTTTGCTTTGCCGTCAGTTGGTCCACAATCCTAAATCTCGATGGTTTCTAAAGAAGACCAACTTAATACAACCTTCCCCTATCTTACCTCTTTCCTCTACTATCTTAGGAGGACTGTGGAGAAAGTGCTTTTTCACGCAGGTAGCGTGGCCGAGCGGTCTAAGGCGCTGGATTTAGGCTCCAGTCTCTTCGGAGGCGTGGGTTCGAATCCCACCGCTGCCAGACCACAGTTTTTCTCGTTATCTACGCACCCTGTAAAAATTCATAAAGAGACCTTTTAAAATATTTCGTTTTATGAGAACTGCTGTTACGGGTCTCACCACTGTCTTCCCTCTGGTATTCCAGAGAAATCCTAGGTCTGCATCCTATCCACAATCCAAGACTTAATGGAAACTGCCGAAGTACTCATTTCTTAACTGATCTCCATTAAACACGTCCTCAAATAATATTCTTATCTCTCAAATTTTGCGCAATATGTTGTATATTTAAATGATTTACTGTGTGTTCTCTGAGTGATACAAGCTCCAATTACCTAGTCTGCGAAGTTCAAAAAATAGCGCCCTAGTTTGCTTTTCTTTTCACATCTTCTCGGATCATAAGAGAACCTCATATATGAAAATAATTTATAATAGAACATACTAATTAATATTCAGTGAAAAGAAGAAGGTTCCACCGAGATTTGAACTCGGATCGCTGGATTCAGAGTCCAGAGTGCTAACCATTACACCATGGAACCTAACTCCCAAATTATCTCTGAAACTTTATATACTATCGAACTTCCTGTTTTGTGTGTCTTCATACTGTATCGTTCACAGAAGAAGAAACTGCTGTCGGATAAGGCAAACACCGCTGTCGAGCACTTGAAATAGAAATCGAGATATAGTCTAAGTGTAAAATAAACACCATACGTAGAAGACAGTACAAAAAAAATTGTTAAAATTTCATTAACACTTTAAAACAATTGATTATATATTAACATGCTAAGATTTCGGATATATTGGGTTAAAAAATATGTTTTTGACATTAATTTCGACTTTTGATTTTTACTGTTTGTAACGAGGCTACTAGAAAATTTAAATTAGCATATATGGCTTGCATACGTACTGCTCTCTACTTCCCTTTTACGTATTCGTTCTGCGTTCTAAAACCTTGACGCACTTTGTAAAACTTTCTATTAAAACCAAGTAATAGTATACTTGTTATTCTCCTTTGTTTTGTTCGAAGGAATACTAATATTAACTGCACTCAAAAGCAAATAGCCATGTTCAGATTGGGAAAAGTGTAACGCCCGAACAGGGACTTGAACCCTGGACCCTCAGATTAAAAGTCTGATGCTCTACCGACTGAGCTATCCGGGCTCCTGCACACTCGTTCCTATCTAATCTTTAAGAGTGTTGCTTTTGCGAAATTCCAGGCTAGCAGAACAGCCAGGGAATTCTATATATGGGAGAAGAGGACTCAGGCATAGATCCCGAAGAAGCGGGAAAAGGCGGGAGACTGCTTATCGTGCTCCTTATCCGGCCTTTCTCGAAGACAGCTCCTGCCAAGTTTGAGACGCTGCGGTGCCAGGACTGGCCGCGCGGGGCCGCTGCTGGCTACGGGCTTCCACCACCAGAAGGTTCCTTTCCCAATCTGGACCACCTAAATCTCTGGCACCCTCGTTCCCGCCCACCCGCCGGAAAGCTGAGCGCAGGCCGGGAGTGTAAAGAATGCCACTTTGGACCTTCAGAAGAAGTACGCCCGAGTCCACTTCGGTCCCCTGACTGTCTCCATTGAAAAGGAGAGATTGAGATAGGGCGTGCCAAAGATCGGGGACACAGTGGGCCAGGAGTGGGGATGGTGGTGCAGTGTACGGGGTAACAGGAGAGTTGTTTCTGACCCCCATGCAGTGTTCAGGTTTGGGTGTGCGACTCTCCTGCGTGTGGCTGTAATCACGTGTGATTTATGGTTGAGTGTGACTTGTATAAAATGATTCATATGGATGATTCACAAGTAGGAATGTGGGTGCTCTGTGCCGAGTTGTGGTTGAGAGAGGAAGAAAGGGTCTTGTGGGGAAGTTGGGACGTGGGCAGATGAACAAGGGCCCCAGACCATCAATAAGGCCCCTGAGCAGCAGGAGGGCAATGTCCCAATCATACAGTCGTCACCTACTGTCTCTTTCTCAGCACTTGGTTCCTCCCTTCCCAATGGGGCGAGGGCTCCTGATATCCATCTGGGTGAGTCCTGTCCTGTCAGCCAGAGGGACTGGCTGTGCCAGAAGCAAGCAAGCAATTATTAGGGTTCAAGTGTGGGCGAGGTGAGGGAACCCTCAGTGAGCCAGGGCAGATACCAGGAGCTTCGGGAGAGAGAGATCATCCCAGAGAGAGCTTGGCCTTTCCTCAGAGGCCTACCCAGCCCCCTATATCCCTTACCCAGTGGCTCAGAGCCCAGCAACTCAGTCCTGCTGGGCCTGCGGCTCACCTTCAGGCCAGCTGCTGCTGGGGCTAACCTTGCCGGGGGTAGGGGCGTCCCTCCTTTCCCCCATCATGGCCGTTTACCGCGTGCGTGTGACCACTGGTCCCTACCTGGGGGCCGGCACGCTGGACAATATCTCCGTCATACTGGTGGGCACGTGTGGTGAGAGCCCCAAGCAGTTGCTGGATCGCCTGGGCAGGGACTTCACTCCTGGATCGGTGAGTACAGAGAGGGAGGAGCGACCCCTGAGGTGCAGGGCGGGCAGAGGACCCTGAAGGAGGGGAGGATGTTCCCTTCAGGGCTCATCAAATCTAGATGCCGGCGCTGACCTCCTCACCATCCCTGTTCTAGTCCCTGTCTTTCCTGGATATGATAAACCTTACCCAGGCAGGGCTGTTAAGGAGCCCTGGACAGGAGGTCAGAAGAATTTTGCTGACTTCCTAGCTTCTCCTCTCATAACTGAAGGTGGGCTTTGGGCAAGTAGCTTGAACTCCCTGAGTCTGGATTTCCTCTTCTCTGGAGAGGATCTGCCTGCCTCTGCCAGGCCTCAGGATTGTTTGCTGGTGGGTCTTGGGGGGAGGGGGGAGTGGGCCTCCAAGTGGGCTAGTAAAATCCAGAACTCACTCTGCTTATGGTAGCTGTGATTGCTTCTGCCTGGATGAAGAGGTGGCTTCTTCTAATTCACACAAAGGCACCACATGGGTTAGCAGTAGCTCAGGTTTCTATGCCAGAATAGATGTAGGTATAAATGCACCTTGCAAAGTGCAAGGACAGTCTTGGCAGTTCCTTGCCTCTAACCTGCTTGTTCTCTTGGTCCTCAGGTGCAGAAGTACAAGGTGCGCTGCTCAGAGGAGCTGGGTGAGCTCTTGCTGCTGCGTCTACATAAGGAACGCTATGCTTTCTTCCGCAAGGACTCTTGGTACTGTAGCCACATCTGTGTCACTGGCCCTGATGGTACCCTTTCCCACTTCCCCTGCTATCAGTGGATTGAGGGCTACTGCACCGTAGAGCTACGACCAGGAACAGGTAGGCCAGAGTCAGGGGCTGGCTTGTGCTGCAGAAGGTCTGTTGGGACTAGGGGTGATGTCTCCCAGAGCCCAGGGTATAGGGAACAGGGTTGGGGTTAGGGTAACTGGAAGTCAGGGCTCCCAAGTAGATGCTTTCTGAAAAAAAGTGAGCCTCTAAGACTCTGAAGTTCAAGGGCTTTCTGGGCAGTATTTACCCCTCTGGTGACACAGTGACTAGACATGCACTCATATACACTCACACCACCCAGACACAGACACAAGCACACACAGATGGCCGTTTGCTTTCCGCTGACTCTCCCTGTACTTCCCCAGAGTGAATTCCTCTGGAGCCCAGAGAGGAACTAACCTGCAAGCTGAGTAATTGGATTTCAACAGGTAGAGAAGCCCTGAATGTTGAGAGAATTTAGCTAAAAAGGCCCTGTCAACTACTACCAGCTTTTCTGGTGTGGATGAAGTTCCAGTGAGGTGCTGTTAGGATTTCTTATTGAATTTGGGGGCCTTTCAAGAACACTGGGCTTGAGCTTTTTCAGCCTCTGAACTCTCATATCTCCTGAGCTGTCTGATCTGAAGAGGCAAGACTAGGGCTACTCTAAGGTTTGAGATGAGTCTTAAGGGTGAGAGACGCTATTCTAGGTCAGGGTGAAGTGAGTGAACATTGTCCCTCAGCCCATAGTGAGTTATTCATAGACCTCACTCTGAACCCTTATCTATCATAATAGTAATCCATTCATCACTTCACAAAATATATTCATTCACAAATATATTGTCAAGCGCATGCCATGTGCACAGTGCCAGGCACAATGCTAGATGCTGGGAATACAAAAAAATGAATACAATGTGACTTCTGCCTGGAAAGAGTTTATAGTCTTGAGAAGGAGATATACATGCAAACAATTAGGTAGATTGTTATAATTTGGAGGTAAGGTTGTCCTGAATCCCTTCTACTGATGAATGCACAGAGAATATGGGGCATCCATGTCACTGAGGGATTGAGTTCAAGGGTTAGGGGGTTCAAACAAGCTTTGCTGGAGAAGATGTTATTTGAATGAAGACTTATACGATGAGTAATTTTCATTCCCCACAGCAAGAACTATTTGTCAGGACTCCCTTCCCCTCCTTCTGGACCACAGGAAACGGGAACTCCAGGCCCGACAGGAATGCTACCGGTGAGGGTGACCTAATTTGACTTCTTTCTCCATCATTATTCTGATCTCAGACTTAATCACCCTGTTACTAGCTCTGACCTCAGTTCCAACTTTGTGGGCCAAACTACGATCAGGACCATTATTTAAACCTCAATCTAATACTGACCTTGAGTTCAGACCCAGAACATCGGTACCAATAATTGTCCCAATATCATTAGTGAATCCATACTCATCCCTAGCTGTCCTTGATGTGACCCAGATGTCATATATAGCCTTAATATTGATGAATCCCAGCCCATCCTTAGCCTCACCCCCAAAATAGTTATGATCTTACTCCCAACACAAACCCTACTCTAAACCAGGCCTGGACGTTTATGTCATCTTCAAATGCTACCCTGATCTGAAGCCTCAGGGAGAAGATTCTGATTCTTTGTCACCTACCCAGAAAGTGGGTGTTTTCTAGGAGTTTTATTTTCAAAGCATGTCTTTAAAAGTTAAGGT
>NW_006442497.1:3921989-3939166 GCF_000325575.1 Pteropus alecto | reverse complement strand
AAGTTGGAAAGTCTATGCCCCTGGCTACCCTGGCATCGTGGACGTCAGCTGCTTTGAGGAGATGGAGTCAGACAAAAAATTTGCCTTGACCAAGACAACGCCTTGTGCAAACCAAGATGACAAGTGAGGGAGGACCCAGGCTTGGGAAGAAGGTGGAGGGATATGAAGTGAAGGATCCATTGGGAGGATGGAACCCAGACCACCTGGAAAGAGAAGTTGGGGTCATGATAAGTGCAATTTAATTTAAGCGTCAGGAGCAAAATGGGCAAGGGTGGCCCAGGTCCCTAGTAGAGAGGAGGAGGACAGGGCAGTGGAAGAGCTCAGAGTAAGGGAGGCCTGGGGCTTCTGGGGGAGGAGAGAGGAAAGGAATTAAGGAGAGTGAGCTTAAGGTCTCTGACTGTTCTCTGTTCTTCTTCCCCTACTCTCTCCCATCCCCCAGCAGTGGGAATCGGTACCTGCCTGGCTTCCCCATGAAAATTGACATCCCATCCCTGCTGCACATGGAGCCCAATATTCGATACTCAGCCACCAAGACTACCTCGCTGATCTTCAATGCCATCCCTGTGTGAGGCAACTGCCCTCTCTGTACTCCTGTTCTCTCTCCTGTCTGCCTCTGTCCTTTTAATGCACAGCCACATCTCTGCCTCAGTTTCCTCTCTCCCTGCCCCCAGTCTCCCCTCTCTTTGCCCCTCAGGCTCTTCTCCTTCTCTCCTTAGACACAGTCTTTGAGCTAGGGAGAGGAAAGGGAAGGTGAGAGTGGGTGAGTTTTTGGCAAACCCAGGTCACCTTAGCAGGAGGAGTGGGAGGATCAGCTGGTCATCTGTACAGTGGCTGCATTAGAAGGCCCAGAGGAGGCCAGGGCAAGGAGCTGGCTTATCATCTTCTGAGCCTCTGTGCCAGAATGATTCTTTTGGAGAAGGACTAGTGAGAGGGGGTGCAAAGGTTGGAGGAGACTCCAGAGTGTCTGTGGTAGCTTGGAGCAGGCAGGCTTCAGGTGGCTCAGGCTTTAGGACAAGGGCCCACTGAGAGGCCCTGGCAGGGCCAAGGGTCCCAAGGAGCATCTCAGAAGGTAGAGTCATCTGAGTTGGTCCCCAGATGGATATGTAGGTCTAGCCAGGCGAGGGCCTGGGAGACCACCAGGACAGCTGGCATGGGGCTCACAGAAGGGCCAGTGGTAAGAGGGAGCCAGCATTTGGCAGCTGTCCAGGTACTCATGGAAAGGAGAGGACAGTAGTTGGGCTTTTATGTGGGGCTACTACGGGGTGTTGTGAAGGACATTTGTGACAGGACCTTGGAAAAAGGAAAGCCCTTTCTTTCTCCTTTATTGCCTCCTCCTACCCAGTTTTTCCCATCCCCTGGGTCCTGATTGGGCAGGCACTCAGCAAATGCATGTGGAAGGAGGAGTGAACGGCTTAGTGAGAACACAGGAAGTTGTCCCTGGGCTTGTCACATTGCTAATTCCCCTTTGCCCTCTGCCCTCTCCAGGTACCCACACTCTTTACAGCACATCAGCATTCTTACACAGCCTACCTTGTTGACCAGTTGCCACAAACCTGCCTGCATTCCCTTCTGTTTGACTTGGCCCAGTTAGTGAATGATTATTATGAACTAGGTATGTTGGGGCATACAGAGCCAAGTCATGGCCATAAGAGCCCGTAGTATAATGGGAAATGATATGAGTACATTGGGTTTATAATGTACCAAAGGGAGTGATACGAATTTTGTGAAAGATACACAAGAGGCATGCATTTGGGAGTGATCAGACTATGCTTCATGAAGGATGTTGCATGTAAAATGCACACAGAACAGATAGATTTGATAGTAGGTAGAGATGTAGAAGATGGCTTTCTAGAAGAGGCATAGCTTGAGCAAATCCCTGGACAGGAGGGAAAGCAGACTTCACTTTAAACATTTTTTTCTGATCATAAAATAATATATGCTTATTGTAAAAAAAAAATTCAAACAGTACAGACATCCACAAAGTGAAAAGTGCATGTCCTTTGGGTTGCTAATCTCACCATTATCAGTCCAGGGTATAAAGTATATCTCTGGTTGTATTTAGCAAAGAGGTGCTGGTTAGCCTTGTCTAGGGCACAGGGTGGGAGAAAAAGCTAGAAAGATTGATAGAAACCAGCTGGCAGGAAGATTCCTAGCCAGCCTTAGCAGTTGGGGCTTTGTTCTGTAGGAAAAGGAGAGCCAGCGAAGGTCTATAACAAGATAGAAGCTTGGAGAAAGCAGCCCAAAATGCCAATGACGATTACTTTTCTGCACCACATGGCCACATGTGCCACCTTTGCATACACATGTGGAGTCACCTCTACAAAGCCTCAGCTGGCCACTAGACTTTTTCTCCTATGTGGACTGTTGGACACTCTGCTCTGGGCATTGACCTTGTCAGTTTCCTCCGGGCCTTTAGGCTGGGGACGCAGTGCCCTGGCAGCCTCAGGCCCCACCCTTATTTTTCCTCCTCCTCAGGTCCTTGGGCATGAAGCTTCGAGGACTGATAGACCGAAAGGGGTCCTGGAAGAAGCTGGATGACATCCGGAATATCTTCTGGTGCCACAAGACTTTCACTTCAGGTGTGCAGAGCAAGGCAGGAGATGTTCATCCTCCATTCTACCTCATGCTCAGACCCCCTGCTTATCCTAGGAAAGCACCCTCCTCCAGCTCTCTCAGAGACATGCTGGGTTCCAGTGGGAGGGACTCCTGGTTTCACTGGTAGAAGTTTCACAGATTGCCCTTAGGACCACACATCTCTCCTTCCTCTGGGAAGACACAAGAATAGGGGAGTGAGGATGGATAGATACTATACTTGCCTGGGAGAGATCAAAGGTCATTAAGGGAGTCCTGATCCTGTTCAGGGGCACCAGCCTCTTTTCTTCTAACTATCCCCCCCCTCCCCACCCCCCCCCGCCCCCCCCCCCCCCGCCAATAGTTCTGGGCTTTGAGGCTAGACTTAGGTCCAAATCCCTGTTCTGCCAGTTAACTGAGCAAGTTACTCCATCTCTTTGACTCTCAGTGTCCAGTGTTAAATTGAAGATGGAATTATATCTACTTCATAGGGTTCCTGTGAGGAAAACCTAAACCATAGTGATGAACAAAAGCCTGGGCAGGAGCAGGATCTAGGGAAGTAGTTTCCAGACCAACTAACTCCTGTCTCTTGAACCCTAGAGTATGTAACAGAGCATTGGTATGAGGACCACTTTTTCGGGTACCAGTTCCTGAATGGCGTCAATCCTGTCATGCTCCATTGCCTCTCCAGCTTGCCCAGCAAGCTGCCTGTCACCAATGACATGGTGGCCCACTTGCTGGGACCTGGCACCTGCCTGCAGACTGAGCTAGAGGTGGGTGAGTTGCCACTATGGACAAAGGATTGGTGCAAAGGGTAAGGATGGGATGGCTGGTGCTGCATCCAGCCTGCAGGCCTAATCTTCTGAGCAGTCCTGACTCTGTACCTTTTAAGTATGGTAGATGTGAATGAGGGCTAAATGGGGCTTGGAATGGCTTGAGGCCTGACATGGCGTCTGGTAAAATGATTTGAATGATCAGGGCTCACTGAAGAGATAAGAATGAACAGGACAATTTGGAGGAGGAGGCTCTGCCTCTGTTCTGGGGCCTCCAAGATCCTGAGTGCTGAGGCCGGAAGAAAGCTCTTTTAGGACACACCGAAGGCAGTGCCACTAGATACCCCAGGAACAATCATGCGGAACTAGGAGCTTGGAGGGTGTGGAAGAAGTTGATGATCCAGTCTCTCTGGGGCAGCCAATCCCCTCAGGTAGCCTGCAGAAGGTTGGAGATGTGTTTGGTAATTTTGCTGTTGTGGGATACACTGAGGTCATCTGTGGTGAGAATAGGAAGGACCAGATATGGGTAGAGGGGGAGAGGGTGCTGGCTTGTCCAAGCTGGGAAGCCAGGTGAGAGGTTGCACAAGAAGGGACTCTGCTGGACCTCATTCCGGACATTCTGGGAAGGGTGGGGTACCCAGTGTTGGCCATTAGTGCAGGCACCAAGCTTTACTGAGGCCCGTGCTGAGGTAGGAGTGGGCAGAGAACAGGGAGGAAAGTGGAGCTCGGGCGGGAAGGGTACTCTGAAGCTCTGTTGCGCCTTCCCCAGAGGGGGCACATCTTCCTAGCCGACTACTGGATCCTGGCGGAGGCCCCTGTCCACTGCTTAAACCGTCGCCAGCAGTACGTGGCCGCCCCGCTCTGCCTGTTGTGGCTCAACCCGGAGGGGTCGCTAATGCCCTTGGCCATCCAGGTGAGCCTGGGGCGGGACTTCTGGGGGCGGAGTCTCATGGGGCACACTGGCTGTCTTGAGCCTCACTCCCCTATTATTTTTGAATGCAGCTCAGCCAGATCCCGGGGCCCGACAGCCCCATCTTTTTGCCCACTGACTCCGACTGGGACTGGCTGCTGGCTAAGACGTGGGTGCGCAACTCTGAGTTCCTGGTGCACGAGCATAACACGCACTTCTTGTGCACGCATTTGTTGTGCGAGGCCTTCGCCATGGCCACGCTGCGTCAGCTGCCGCTCTGTCATCCTATCTTTAAGGTCTGTGTGACCCCCGGGAGGGGCCAGAGGGAGCGGTGCCAGGGTGGCTCTCTCCCCTGACCTTCGGCTCCTGTGAATTCATCCCACTCGCAGCTCCTGCTTCCCCACACTCGCTACACGCTGCAGGTGAACACCATCGCCCGCGCCACGCTGCTCAACCCCGAGGGCCTGGTGGACAAGGTGCAGCCTCCCAGCCCCCCGCCCACCCAGTTTCTGAGGGACGGCCCCGGAATACACTTTGCCCCGCCTTCAAGCCTGTTGAGCCTCCATTCCCATTCCACAGTTTCTGTCATCCAGTTCCCGCAAGCCCCGCCCCTCCCCGCAAGTCTCCTATTTGCCCTGCCCACAAATCCTGTCCCCGCCCACCAATCACGCCCAAGGGCCCCACCCCCTCAGACCCCGTTCCAAATACTCTTTGAGGTGGATGGGGCACCCTCCGCCTAAGCACAGCTCCTTGCTGACCCTGCGCCAAGCCCCGCTCTCGTCTCTCTGCCTTCCTAACAACAGTTCATTCTTTCAGTTACCAAATACTTAAGGATTACCTCCTATGCATGTAGGTCAGCAATACGCGCAGCTCATGTCAGGCCCCTATGGGTGTTTGACCTGTGGTCTTGGACTGCCTGATTAACTGAAAAATCCCCTCCTCTGAGTCACTTGTCCCATCTCGTCCCCAGGCAGTGGGTTGGGGATGGGAGGGCCTGGGAATTGAGCTGTGATGTGTCCTCAGGTCACGTCCATAGGGAGACAAGGCCTCCTCTACCTCATGAGCACCGGTCTGGCTCACTTCACCTACACCAATTTCTGCCTCCCGGACAGCCTGCGGGCCCGCGGTGTCATGACCATTCCCAACTACCATTACCGAGATGATGGTCTGAAGATCTGGGCGGCCATTGAAAGGTATAGGCCTGGGACACTGTAGTCAATCTGGCTCCAACAGGGCCTCCTCCTAGCCCAGGGGCAGTGTGGACCTCTGTGCTCATGCAGACTAGGGTGGTTAGTGCTGGGGGTTCCAGGTGTTCTCCGGCCCAAGCATGGAGCACTCCCAAGGGTGAGAGTTGGGGTTGGGGTCTCCTGTGAAATGGGAGCTTCGGGCTGGAGGGGCTGGGCTATGTGTGAACACAGTGGAGGAAGGGACGGGAAGGACAGGATGCCCAGAGAAGGTGAAACATCTAGACGTAGACTGGGGCCTCCAGGCAGGCAGGTCTTCCTTTCTCTAGGGTGCTGAGTGGGGAGGGGATGCAGCATGAGTCTGGCTCTCCTCTATACCCTCTTGCCCGCCTGTGCAAGAAGAAGGCCCAGAGCACCCATGACTCAGAAGTGGGGGTGAGACTTGAGAGAAGCCTAGGCACTCATGTTCCAACTGCATTTGAGAGTCCTCACTGAACTCCTGTGAACTCTCAGTGGACTGTGACCAGCTGGCTCTTCCCAGCCTGAGTGGCAGTGGACCTTGGTTTTCTGGCCAGACCTGAGCCTAAGGTCACCACCATGGCATGGGCATCTCTTTCCTGCAGCTTTGTCTCAGAAATCGTGGGCTACTATTATCCCAGTGACGCGTCTGTGCAGCAGGATTCGGAGCTGCAAGCCTGGGTCAACGAGATTTTTGTTCGGGCGTTTCTGGGCCGGGAAAGCTCAGGTATCCTCCAACCATAAGCTTCCAATGACCTAGTATTCCTCCTGGCCCCACCATTAATCAGTTCCTATTTATTGACCAGCCTTTGAAGTATATCCTATTATTAGCCCCACTGAATAGATGAGGAATAGGCACAAAGAAGGCTACGCAGCAAGTGGCAGAGGCAGGATCCAGAGCCAGCTCCCATCGTCTCCAAAGTGCTTGCTTTCAACCACAACCCTGTGCCCCTCCGGTCCCTTCTAGACTTTCACAAGCCCGAGCCCACCCATTCACTTCTGCTTGCTGAGCTCTATGGATGTGTCACATCGTGTGATAGGAGCCATCTTTGGCCTCAAACACAAAAGATTCTGGAACCCTCTCTCATACTATCTCATGACTATCCTGCCAGGTGGCCCCTCCAGCCATCAACCCCTCTCACTTCCTTTGGCTTCAAGGAGTGGGTTGGTTTGCTGCTGCCTAATTCTTCCTTATTTACTCCTGTCACCTAACCCTAACTTTCCTCTCTCTTCTGACACTGGCTGAGAGGCTTTTATGGCCCACCAACACCAGTAGCCCCCTGGTAGACCTACTTTGCTAAACCTCAGTGCCAAGCAGGTGCCCAGACACCCTACCTTTCTGAAAGTGTTCTCTTAGCTCCAGGGAGAACACATTCTTCTGAACCTCCCACTTCTTCCCAGATCCCTGCCGTCTCCCCATCCCAGCTGTTGGCTTATATTGAATCACTGTCTCCTCTCTCTACCCCTCCCTAATGGAATAATCCTTTCTCCTGTTTCTCCTTTGTAGATGATTCCATGCTTGGAAATCCCCCACTTCCCATTCCCTGAAAGACTTTTCTCGTTAGCTGTCTCGAAGTCACTCTTCAGACCAGCACATGAAAACTATAAGTCATCCCACTACAGAAGGACTTTAGGCCTTGCTTGGTTTATACATCCCATTGCTACTCTTCATAGCCTATTTCCCTAGTGCTGCTGTACTGTGGTCGGTACATTAGGCTCTGGAAAATGCAGATGAGGCCTCTATATCTGGGTGTAGTGGAAGAGAAGGAAAAGCTCAAAGGGGCACAAATGTCCACCTTCCAGTTCCCCCAGCCCTGGCCCAAGGGTGGAAGACTCACTGCCTGGGACATCTCCTCTCAGCAGGGATGTGGCTTTTAGCTGACTTAGTGCTTCTGGTGGCCACCCAGAGGAGTTCCTGTCTGGGGAGATCCTGGGAGGACGAATGGCCTCAGGTCACCCACAAATAGAATGAACAGCTTTTGCAGCCCTACCTATAATTGGCTTCAAGGCTTTTTTTTTTTAAACGAAAATATTTAAACACATAGAGAAATAGAGTATAATGTAATGAATACCTATTTACTCACCACCCACATTCAACAATTGCTAACATCTTTACCATATCTGATTAATCTGTTGCTTTTATTCACTGCCAGTCTTTTAAAGTAATTATATAATATTTCATATTTTACTCCTAATCAATATGCATTGCAAAAAATGACATTTTTCTACACAACCACAATACTGTCATTACACTAACCAAATTGACAATAATCTCCAATATTGCCCTTTCCTAATCCATATTCAAATTTACTCATTTGTCTCATTTTCCCTTAGATGATTCTGTTGATTCTGGAGTCAGTCAAGGACCACATGATATATTTGTTTTGACTCTAAAGTCTCTTTAGGACAACACCCCCCTTCCCTTTTTAAATTACATGGCATCTGACAAGAACTATTAAAAAGCCAGGACTAGTTCCACAGAATGTCTTACCTTCTGAATTTATCTAATTGCTTCCTCATAATGTCATTCTCTTTGTTCCTCTAGCCCCTGTAATATCTAAAGGAAGTAATGTCTAAAGGTTAAATACTTTTGGCAAGACTATTTCTCAGGTGATGCTCTGTTCTCCACATTGCATCATCTTGGGAGGCTCATATATCAGGTTGTCTCACTACTAGTGATACCAAGAGTGATTTCTCGGTAAAGGCAGTGACAGCCAGATCACTTTTGGATCTTATAAAGGGTGATCCCTCCTTATGCTTTGCAAGCCTACTGTTAATCATGGGCAGTTCTGATTCTGACTGCTCCTCTTTCTGGAGGCAGTTCTCTTTGGGGTTGTCTGTTTCCTATTTAAGACCCAGAGGGGGATATAATTACTCTTGGCTCAACTGTTCTATCTTACTTTATTAAACTTGTCTCTGATTTAACACATCAAAACATTCTTCAAATTGACAAACATCTCTCCCGACCAATACAAACTTATCCTAGATTCATATGTTTTAAGGTGAAATTCATTAACCTTAGTCAGTATGCCTTTTGCTACATATTTTAAGGGGAAAAAGTATCATGAGCTATAGAAAAATTCCCATAGGTGATCTGACTGCTTTACTTTTTTATTATTCTCAGCCCTCGAGGTTAGAATATCAACCACGAACAGAACATTCAGAAAATTCCTACACACCCCGAGTCAGATACCCAGCCTTTCCTCCAAACCTCTCTGTCTGCTCCAAACCTTTCCTCCAGCCTTTCCTCCAAACCTCTCCGTTGCATCAATCTCTCTCCAGTCTTCCTGACTCCAAACTTTGGAGCCATCTTTGACTCATGTTCCCCTCTGCCTTCCTCTCTTCCTAAATCCAGTTGGGTGGCTAACCCTATTCTTGTTATTTTTCACTGTCACAACCCTAGTTTCAGTCCTCTATTCTTGCATTGTGGCAGCTGCTTCTCAACCAGTCTCACCTCTCCCAGCCTCTTGATGCTTGCCTGCCAAGCCTGTGAAGTGCTGCCTTGGTAATCCTCTGAAATAGTGCCCATAAACCACCTGGCTTGGCACACTGCTGCAACTTCACCCCTAAGAAGTACCCTCCTTGACCCTTCACCTTGTTTATGCCCCATTCCTTCCCACTGTGGCTTCTTACCCTCTCATGCATTCACTTCATTCAACCAGTCATCACTGAGCTCTTAATATGTATTCAGTATTCTTCTAGGTGAATATGACAGACAAAAATTCCAGCCTTTATGGAGTTTAACATTCTTGCGGGGAGATACAGATCACAAACAGATATGTCAGGTGGTTATGAATGCTAAAAAGAATGATACGGCATCAGAAATCACTAAATGTGTCAAGGTGAGAGTGTAATTTCCAATAGGTGGTCAGAAAAGGCCTCTCTGAGGAGGCGATGTTTGAGTAGGGATGTGAAGGAAGTGAGAGAGCTGGTTCTGTGGATAGCTGACATAAGAGCGTGAAGGCAGAGGTGGGAGAGCAATGCCCTGAGGTGGGAGCATGCTGGGTGGCATGAGGAATATCAGGAAGGCCTATGTGGCTAGACTAGAGTGAGAGGGAAAAAGTCGAGAAGGGAATGAGGTCAGAGAAGAAGTCAGAGCCAGATCAAGCAGGGCCTTGGTGAGGTAAGTGAGATGGGGAGCCCTTAGAGGGTTTTAGCAAGGGGTGACATAACTGGATTTATGCTTCTAAAGGATCACTCACTTCGGCTGTCAGTGATAAGGGTGGAAGCAGTCAGATTCATCCAGGAACAAGATGATGGAGACTGGGTAGGGGCGGAGTTTGGAGGTAATGAGATAAAATCAACTTTTGGAAGTATTTGCTGATATTTGTGGTATGAAATAAAAAGAGCAGTGCACAGGGTAAAGAGTATTGAATGGGACCACTGTGGGAGGGATGGGTGTGGGGGTAGGTAGTCAAGCATTACGTTTTGCAGATGTTAAGTTTGAGATGCCTCATAGACACTTAGGTGGGACTGTCAGGTAGCAGCTGCAGATTTAAGCCCATTGTTGAGTCTAGAGTTCAGGGGCCAGCGGGAACCAGGGATGTGAACTTGTCAGCCAGTGGGAGATGGTTAAAACTGTAAACTTGAATGAGACCAGTGAGGTACAGAGAGAAGAGAGCCAAGAGCTGAAATGTCTTCCTCCGTCATCTTTTTTCCATTCAAAGCTCACTCGCTCTTACTCAGGGAGGCCCCTTCTCCTCCTCCGGGGGAGTGCCCCCAATTCGATTAGCCCCAGTGCTCTGCCTGCCTGCCTGCTCTCTCCTCAAAGAGCCAAGCCCTGGGCCTTAAAGCTTCCTTCTGCTTCCATCACTGTCAACTTATGAGTAGCACATTCTGGTTGTCTGTTCCTGCTGCTAAGTCTAGTAGCTGATGATCCACTACTGGGTGCTTGGTCAAATCTTGGTGAACTGAGTAGAATTAAATCATTAAGTGCCAATATGGGCTGCAGACAGAAGTGCCTTGGTGGTCAGAGAGAGGCAGCTTGGCTGTCAGCTTGAATCTGGCTCTTGCTCTGTGGGCTCTGCTGGCTGGGCATTTCTGGTCTGATCCCAGCACCCAGCTCTTATCCTGACCCCATTTAGAAACCATGAGCCTTGGTGATGACCATTTCTAACCTCAGCCCAACCCTAATCATAGTCTAATGACAGTGGTGGCCAATTGTTCAACCCTCACATCCTCACTCTCCCCCTGTACTGAGCCCCAGCCCAGAGCTGCCCCTAGGAATCCAGTCCTCTCCATCCACACCCTTTCCTTCCTCCCACACCCAGGCTTCCCAAGCCGGCTGTGCACCTCAGAAGAGCTAGTGAAGTTCCTCACTGCAATCATCTTCAACTGCTCTGCCCAGCATGCCGCTGTCAACAGTGGGCAGGTGAGGGCAGGCCTAGGGGACATTGGGTCACACAATGCACGCGAGGCTAGAGTTTGGATTGAAAGCATGGGTGGATCAGGGTCGGGATGAGTTTATGATTAGGGATGGGGTTTGAGTAGCAACTTGGTGGAGTAAAAGGCTGGTATTGAATGATGATTGGGGTGAAGCTGGATCCAAGGTTGTAATGGTAACTTAAGCTGGTGTTTTGTAGGGAGTAGGATTTATGGGCTCCTGTCAGGTTAGGACGCAGCCAAGTGGAGTATCAGATTGCTCTGTGTGGTATGCCAGCCCAAGGCCCATTTCTAGGGTTACCTCCTCTCTGGGTCCTCCTCTTTCCTTTGGTGATTCACTTTACACAGTTCTGGAACATTGGGGTGGGGAGTAACAAGGGATGAGCCAGGCTTCTGCCCCACTTCTAGAACTTTCTACCCTATACCCCTCCCTCTCTTTCCACAATCCCCTCATTTCCCAACTGCAAAACCTGGGATTGTAGGGGCAGTATCAGGGATGCTGCTGCTGATGGAGCTGGTCCTTCCCCTCTGGCCAGTTGACTCAGCTGGGATGGGGGTCTCCACAGCATGACTTTGGGGCCTGGATGCCCAATGCCCCATCATCCATGAGGCAGCCCCCACCCCAGATCAAGGGGACGACCACCCTGAAGAGTTACCTAGAGACCCTCCCAGAAGTGAACATCACCTGTAACAACCTTCTCCTCTTCTGGTTGGTCAGCCAAGAGCCCAAGGACCAGGTGTGTATATAGGGTGGGGTAAAGGGATTGGGGTTTGCAGGGCCTAGGCAGTGGTGGTGGTAGCAGCTATTTTAGGGGGAGCTTGGGGGCTGATGGTGGCATTTATGTCCACTGCTGAATTGCTCTGTGTTCTTCAGTTTCTTCAGGAAATTATCCCAAGAGACATATATTGAAGCAAATACCAGTTTAGTAACTAGGGTACAACATCCATTCAATTCACCAGTTTACCAATCCATCCATCCATCCATCCATCCATCCATCCATCCATCCATCCATCCAACCATTTATTCATCCATCTGGTTAACTCTTGTATCCCCAGTGCCTAGAACTATGTCAGGCATATAATAGGCATTCAATAAATATTTCAGTAAATAAATAACCTTACATTGGCCCAGGTTCTCTGTCCTATTTTTTATCCATCCATCCATCCATCCATCCATCCATCCATCCATCCATCCATCCAACCATTTATTCATCCATCAGTCATTCATCCATCAACCACTATTCATCCAAACATTCTATATGTATACCTTCCATATGTCAACAGAGTACTGGGCACCAGGCATATAAAGTTGAGTTAAGCATTTCTGTTTCCAAGAATCCTACTGTCTAGCTGAGGAGATATATACACACGTGAAAAAGGACACTACAGTGCTGTAGGAATTATTAATGTACTAATTATTCCATTTGAACATGTACTTCTTGAGCACCTGCAATGTGATAGACACTGATGGGATGATGTGAACCCTGTCCTCATGAGGGTGGAGGGTTCCCTCCCCATGGGCCAGTGGTAGAGGTGAGGAACCTGACTGAATCTGGGTGAACCCAGTAAGGCTTCTTGGAAGAAGTAACATCTAAGCTGAAACCTGTAAGACAAGTAAGGGTTCGGCAGACAAAGGAGGGGCAGGGTTAATTTTTTAGGCAGAGGGAAGGAAGATTGAACTGAAGTGAAATGAAGGCAAGAGTCCGCTGGTGTGTCTGTAAGATCACAAATGGTTCAGCGAAGGCACAGTATTCATTCAGAGGACAATGAGAAGCCACCAAAGAGTTTTAAGCCTGGGGTGACGTGGCTAAATTTGTGTTTTAGGAAAAGTGCTTCTTTGGCTGTGTAGATGAATGGGAGGTGCAAATTTGGAGGCAGTAATGACAGAGAAGAGGCAGTTACGTTGGCTAGGATTTATAGGGGAGCAGCCATTTAATCATCAATTACCATCATCTCAATTTATACATTGAGTTATCAGTAATGCCTCTGCCTTCCTGGTCTTATTTACAAGTTCTCTGACGTTATACGAATATCTTCACTTCTCATGCTTGACTCCAGATAATTTATCTCCTTAACAAGTTTTAACTTACCATCTCATAGCCTGGGAATGCTAGAAACTCGTCCCTTGTATACTGATTCTTTCCAGTCTCAGCTCCCAAGGATTTGAAGACATTCACTTCTGTTTTTATAAAGGAAAAACTCTATTTTTTGTCTTCTCACAGAATACTCTATTACTACTCTCAATACTCTCACTCAATACTCCTGGCCACCAAATGTGTGGGGGTTGTTCCCACACCAAGCAATTCTCAGACACTACCTGGGTGGCCTATAATTTAACTTAATTCTGACACTATGTATCTGGAAATAGTGTCAGATCCCACAGGTTAAGGGCGTAGTCCCACAAGACTGCCACTCCCCACTTCAGATACAATTGCCAATAGGAAGTGTCGTTGTCACCTGTGCTTCTGAGCAGCCAGCTATAAATCAGAGATTTCTACAGCCCCCTCCTCAGGGTTGATCATTTACTGGAACAACTCCCAGAACTCAGGAAACTGTTTACTAGATAACTGGTTTATTATAAGAAGATACAACTCAGGAACAGCCAGATGGGAGAACTGCGCAGAGCAAGGTGTATGGGAAGGGGTGTGCCACGCTCTCACATGTTCGCCAACCTGGAAGCTCTCTCAACTTGTACTTTAGGGATTTTTTAATGCAGGCTTCATTACATAGGCATGATTGTTTAAATCATGGCCCTTGGGGATTAATTTAACCTCCAGCCCCTCTCCCCTCCCCAGAGGTTGGGGGATGGGACTGTAAGTTCCAACCTTCTTATCTTATGGTTGATTCCAGTGGCATCCCATCCTTAGGGACTTTCCAGAAGTCACCTCAATAACTCAGGTTAAAAGGGGCTTATTTTGAATAGCAAAAGACACCTGTAACATTCTATCACGAAATTATAAGGGTTTTAAGAGCTCTGTGCCAGGAATAAGAGGAAGACCAAATATATATTTCTTGTTATAAACCACAATATCACGGTGGAGAGGGATGAGTAGGCAAGAGGATGAAGGTGGAGGGTTCCCTCCCCATGGGCCAGTGGGAAGTTTAACCTAGAAAATTGTAGTAACAACTACCAAATAATAGCAGCTCTCACTTCTTGAGGATCTATCATGTATTAGTCATTAAATCAAATATCACATGTCCACTATTTTAAAATACAAATTAAATAAGTAGCTATATTTAAAATGCTTAATAAAGTGCCTAGTATATAATTGTTTGGTAAATAGTAGTTCCATTTTATAGGGGAGAAAACAGGTTCAGAGACATGAAGCAATTTACCCAAGGTCACACAGTCAGTAAGTAGGCTTTCAAATCAGTCTGTCATATTTCTATGTGCTACTTTTTTGACAGCTACACTATAGTTTCAGAAATTGGAGGTCAATTTGGTAAGACATAAGACATAAGACATAAAACCGATTCTTTGAAAAAAAAAAAAAACAATAAAAGTAAGAAACCAGAGACAATTATGATCAAGAAAAAAGAACGTAAATGTACGTTAGGAATAAAAAATACAGATAGCCATTAATACAGAGAAGATTGAAAAAATTAGAAGAAAATACTATTTATAATTTTAGGCAAACAAATGTGGAAATATAGATGAAATAAATGATTACATAAACAAAACAACACCAGAAGAGATGAAAATCATATATGAACAGAAAAGGTTGTAAAGGATCTGTTCTCTGCCCTTGCAAAGGAGATTCTAATAAACCTTCAAGGAACAAGTAATTTCTAAGTTGTTCAAACTGCTTGAAAGTATAGAAAAGGCTAGAAGCTTCGCAAATCATTTTACTGGGTTCTGTTTTACTGGGGACGCTGATACCAGCACTTGGCAAATGTAGTGCCCTTCAGAAAAGAGGTGAGTCTCAGGTAGAGGGTTCTCATCCTAGATCTACATGTCCCACATATGTGACCTTGGGTATGTAATTGGGCATCTCCAAGCCTCAGTTTTTTTTAGCTATAAAGTGAGAATGATAAGAGTACCTGTCTTACAGGATTGTTGTGCCATTGTTATAATCCACGTAAAGTGCTTGCAACATGTTAGTTGTAATTAAGAAAATAAAATTATAAACTTGTTCCACTTAGCTATGACAATCTTAAAAATATATCAGCAGCCAATGAAGGCCAATAGTAAATAGTAAAACAATAATACACCATGACAAAGTCTAGTTTATTCTAAGAATGAAAGGAATGAAAGGTTGATTCAACCTTATGAAATCTAACAATATTATTTGTTACGTCAAAAAAGAAACACACCATATAATCATCTCAACATAGGCAGAAAAAGCATTTGATAAGTATGAACAGCCATTACTAATAAAAAGTAAACTAAAACTTGTTTATAGAGTTTTGATAAAAAGTATATTTCAGAAAATAAAACATTGTACTTACGGTAGAATAATAATGAGGTCTCCTCATTAAAGTCAGGGACAAGAAAACAATGCCACTCTTACTGCTGTTATTTAGTACTGTTTTAGGAGGCTTTGCCAGCAAAATAAAACAAAATGAAGAATTTTTTAAACATCAATGTTATTGGCAACAGTTATATTGTATGAAGGTTATATTGGATGGGAAATGTGAGCTGGTTAGGAGGCCCACACCATGAACTGGTTGTGATGTGATTTTAGAGAAGGGGCAGTCCTGTACTGCCACAGGATGGCATCGACTCAAGTTCATCCCAATATTTCTTGATTGTGGTTGGCCATGATATACAATGTGACAATGTATGGTGATGGCGATTGAGTTGGCAAAAGTTTCATTATGTCGGGTGATTGGGAAGATACCTCAGACCTGGTTGTCTTCAGGGGTTGACTTTTGTGAAATTGTGAGGTAATAGGGCATATTTGCTGGAGCATGTTTACATTGATTTCAGTTGTGTTATGAATGTGATTGTGTTCTTTTAGTTCACAGAACAGTGGATCAGACACTGGAAGGGACCTTTAAAGATTTTCTAGTTCAATCCATGCATTTTCTCATGCAGAAACTGAGTCAGAGTAACAGGCAAAGGATTACCAGCAGAGGGAGCACGAACTTTAGGTTGGCAGGCTTCTGGCCCCACACTCCGTGGGCTGTGGGTGTCAGGGATGCTCTGTGCCAGTTGCCTGGAGTGGTGGTTTGGTGTTGTGGTTTGAAGGGTTTGCGTTTACAGTAGCTGTGGCTGATTCATGTCCTTAGAAGCAACCGTGACTGTATTTGTTGGCACATGTGGTCTCTCATTATTCTCCATCCCGTCCTGAACATCATCCTGACCCCGCACCTGATTTTCTTCCAGCGGCACCTGGGCACCTATCCAGACCAGCACTTCACCGAGGAGGCTCCACAGCGGAGCATCGCAGCCTTCCAGAGCCGTCTAGCCCAGATCTCACGGGACATCCGGGAACGGAACCAGGGCCTGGCGCTGCCCTACACCTACCTGGACCCTCCCCTCATCGAGAACAGCGTTTCCATTTAATCCCCTCCTCCTACCACCCTGGAAGAAAGGCCCAAGCATGAGGAGGGCCAGCTTCTACGGATCTTCCAGGCTCTTTCACCCTCCCTGTTCTCCATCAGCCTGAACTGTCTCCTCTGCAGGTGGGGACTTTTCCCACCTAAGATGGCTCTAGCATCATATGAAGTAGGCCCTTAGCTCTGAGAGACCAGTACAGCAGTGCCCAGGGTGGGAAACTGCTGACTAAAATGAAACGCACAACAGACACTCCAAAAGGAAGGAACCTCATTTACCCCTTTCTCTACTTTGGTCAGCCTCATACTTCCTTCTGTCAAAATCTACCCACTCCCTTTGGGACCCCCAGCTTGGGACTCTGAGCTCTCCTTTCCAATCCTCCCCCATTCCCAAACTCTTTTTCTTTTTTCTTTTCTTTTTGTTTCTATGTTCTTCCAAGCCTAGGACTAACCAATCCAACTTCCTTCTCTGGAAGAGCCTGGAAGCTGGGCAAGAAAGGATGTATGCCCTAGATCTGCCATGTGGTCCTCTCTGATCCCAGCATCTTTAAGGAGAGAGTTAGAATTAGATCCTAGCTTACCTGGACCTCTAGCTGCAGTTCTCAGGACCAGGCTTCCTGGCTTGGGTGTTTATAGGGTCTCTCCCCAGCTCTTGTTCCATCCACACTACCACCCCCGCCTCCTTTTTTTGTTGCTGCTCTTGAGCCCAGTGAGTTCAATAAAAAACAATATATTTGGCTCCCATCTTGTTTTTGTTTTAATATATGTATGTGTGTATGTATGTAGGCAGATGGAGTACCAGGGGGTTGGAGAAGGATGGAGCAGCAGTGAGTTCCTGGA
>NW_006442497.1:3916678-3921879 GCF_000325575.1 Pteropus alecto | reverse complement strand
TCCTAGAGAGTGTCATTCATTGAGGAGTGAAAGAATATTCAGATTCAAGGGGATGATAGGAAAAAGTAGGTATTTTGCAAAGCCTGAGAATCCAACTTCTGGGTGTGAGAATTGTTAGTGTTGCCACTAAGATCCGGTTCCTCTTCTGGACTCATGGAAGACTCAACCTCTAGCTCTTTTATGGTGGGTGGAGTCCCAGATGAGTTTTGGCTAGAGCTATGAGCAGAAGTAATGCAGGTCATCTCCAGGCTGGAGCGTTTAATTACTCTCATGACCCCTTCAGAGTTTTCTTCTTTCTGCCTCTGCTGTTCTAGAATCATGTGTTGAGATGGCACTTCTAGCAACTTCTGCCTCTGAGGGACTGACCAGGGCAGAGGTCCCTGCTGACCTGAGTTGGACATAGAGCTGAGAAACTTCTGTTGGGTTAAATTATTGAGATTTTGGGATTGTTGTTGCAGCATAATCTAGCCTATCTCGACTGAAGCAGATGGTAATCTTAGGAGGTCTTCTCTTCTCCCTTCTGGCCCCGCAGCCCTTAAGTATAGACTCGTGCAGCCCTCACGTCAGTTATCTGTACCTTTCTCTCTAGCCACTAAACACTTTCTGGTTTCCTACTTCCCGAGACCTCAGATCCAGCCCCATTACCTCCTTTGCCTCTTGTGTCAAATTCTGTGACTGACCAAACTCTGATCATCGTCTCTCTCTGGCCAGTCACATTACCTGGGATGGAAGTAGGGGCAGTTAAAGGTCAGATTTCACTTCTTGTACCTGCATCTTGGGAGATGAGAATCCCCATGTCATGGTGCTTGAAGAGGTATGTTTAGTGATATCTCACTTGCAAATTCTAACCTAAGTATGTAGCCCAAATCACCAGATGTTGTCCATTTTAGAACAAATTCAAAGGACTAAGTGCCCCCTAGTGCCCAGGAAGACTGCAGCAGAAGCTGGATGCGCCTACCTTTCAAATCTGGACTTTGACTTAAACCAGTAGGACCTGCATATGCTGGAGGGATGTCAGGGCACACTCAGGCATCCTATCCCTCCAAGAGGATAAACATTCTTTGGCCTGCACAAAAGTGAGCATTAGGAGGCATGTCCATCTTAAAAATGCCCAAGAGCCAGAAAGAGAGGGCCCAGGATGGATCACTGTAATCTGGTTTCCCAGAAAGCCAGCTTGGAGGGAGATTTATTGAGGAGACACACCCATCAGCATGTAGGATTCTGCCCAGGCTCTGGGCACCTCTGGGAACAGGATGTGGGGAAGGGGCTCATATAAAGCTGGAGCCCTGTCAAATGGGGTGCTTCCTCTAGCTTCCACTTTGACCCCTCTATGCTTTTTGGTTAGTCTGGAAAGCAGCTGGTATAGTGAAAAGCACACCAGCTCTCTTTCTTCAGCTGGCCTTGAGCAAGTCCTTCAGCCTCAATGGCCCAAGTCTGTCAGATAAATGCAGGGGACAAGGAGACTTGAAAAGTCACTCCGGTGTTTACATTCTCGGATCTGCTTGTCTCATGTCTCAGGACACTGTTTTTGACATTGGGGAAGCAGCTATGAACTCCCCTGGCACTATACCAACCTCTACTGGTTTATAGAGGGTCAGACAACAAATGCATAAATAAACACACAAAGAAACAATTCCTTTCAGATTGTTGTAGCACATTCAGGAGATGAAACCGGTGTGTTAGCATGACTGGGAGTGGAAGAGGGTGTGGGAAACTTTAGATCTGGTGGTCAGGGAAGGCCACTCTGAGGAGTGACAGTTGAGCTGAGACCTGAATTGCAAGAATAAAACACTTGGGACAGCTTGGGGGAAAGGTGTTACAGACCAAGGACAGGGTAAGCACAAGGGCCCTGATGAGCATGTGTTTGAAGAATGTGGGAAAGGCCAGAGGGGCTAAAATAAGGTGACCAAGGGGTCGGAGAAAAGCTGGGTCACACATGGTCCTGTAGTCCATGGTAAGTCCTTGGACTTGATTCTAAGGGCAACACTATATCAAGCTCTGATGAGTTTTAAGCAGAAAAGTGACCTGATTTGATTTTTTAATCTGCGTCCCAGGGATGTGGGGCTTCAGGGGTTTCTCTCTGCCTTACAGAGCTTGGGGTGGGGCAAGGTGTGTGTGTGGGGATGCCCCAGCAGTGAAGACTCAATCTCCGATGTGGGTGGACCATTGTGAGCTAACTCCAAAAGCTCTCATCCTCTCCTGCTCTCTGGGTCCACCCCTGGTCCAGGAGAACCAGTTCTTCAGCCCAGTGAGCACTTACCTGGAGTCATGTGTCCACATTTTGGTTGTAATGGGGAATGCCCTATCGACATCTTCATGCCTAAACCTCTTCATGTCCCTAGCCACGTTCACAACCCCATCATCCCCATTTCCATCCCTGTTTCTCTCAGGAATCTAATTCTCACTCCAGACTTAAGTAGAGCCACCACTCCTCTTTGCTGGGAGAGAGGGACTGGCTGTGGGGAGACTTACTGATAGTGGGTTATGACTTGAAGAGGCAGCTTTTGGGGGGTGGTGGTAGATTCCCTTCCCACCATTCATGGTGACACCCAAACTCTACTACACCATCAGCTCCCTTTCCTGTTTTCTCAAGGTCCTCTTTCACCTTACCCTCTGGTCACCTGTGTGTCCTTGCCTCTTCTCTACTTCCTACAGAGTGATCTTACCACTAGAGTAGAAGGTTAAGGCTGGGCCTCTTACTCCTCTACCTCAGGACCCTGTGTCCCCAAGAAGCTTGGAGGTGAAGTTTACCAAGTCCCTGACCCTCTATTTCCACTCCATTCCATTCTGCTCCTCACCAAGGCTTAGCAGCTCCTTGGGGACACAGTCTCTAGGGAAGGGAAGTGGCTAGAAGGCAGGAGGCTGGAAGAGTTTGCAAGGAATTTGCATCATTAGGTTCCTAGCATTCCCCAAGAGTCATCAGGATAGCTGAGCAGAGCCCAGGAGGGTGGGCCTGACTATCTTGACAGCTTCATCCTCAGTGGGAACAGCATAGTGCCAAGCGGATGAGACAGCCTTGCCAGTCACCCAGAGCGGGGGCATGACCTTCATCCCCTTAACCTTCATCCCCAGCCTTCTCTCCCATCCTGCTTTCATCCCCCTTCACACATATACTACTCCTTGCCCCTCGACTCACCCTTACCCCAATCTACCTCACCTCTCTGAATCTTCACCCAAATTCCAACCCAATTGTTAATACAGTTCCTAATCCTGACCTTGTCCTCATTACTAACCCAACCAACCATTAAGAATCATGTTTCAAGAGTCTCCCATGTGCCAGGTATTGTGCCAAGAGTTGGGAAGAAAACCAAACCAAATGACAGACTGTCTAATCTAATGGGGAAGACAGACATCAATCAAAAATGTTAGCCACTGTGCTGTGAGAGCCATTAATAGTTAAATTTGACCTCCCTTGATGAAGCAATTCTCAAGCTAAGATTAGAAGGAAGAGGAAACATTAATCAGGTCCAAGAGGTAGAGGAAGACAACATATGCAAAGGCCCCGTGGTTGAAAGGGGGTTGATCTCACTTCCTTCATATCTTAACTCAAAAGTCCTTTATCAAAAAGCTCCTCCCTGGCTCTAAAGTTTGCTTCCTTATACTTTATATTGTTGTTCCCTGCTTTGCTTTTTCTCTTCAGCACTTATAACTATTTAATATAACATTTAATTTACTTGGTTATTATGTAATATTGTCTGTTCCCACACTAGAATATAAGCTCTAGGAGGAAGGGCAGGGACTTGCTTTGGTTATGTTGAATTCTTAGGGTCTGACACAGTGTTGTGCACATAGTAGGGGCTCCATTGCCCCTGCTTATAATGAAGGAAAGAAAGGCTCCTAGTCCCAGACAGAAGAGAGCAAAGGGGAACGTGGTGGGGGAATGAGCCCTGTAAGATAGGAGCCTATGGAGGAGTCATATGAAGGGGTGATGTCATTCTTTCAAAGGCAAGAAGGAGCCACTGCCATTCTTGACTTAGGCTTGGAGGGGTTGGATGGGGGTGACACAGCTTTTGGTCTTAAGAAGGTGATTTCACTCACTCACTCCAACCGCAACCCTATTCCTAAGCTCAACCTGAATTGCAATCTCATCCCTATTCCTCGCTCAATCTGGAACCTACCGGAACCTTCCTTCCATCTCAGAATCTGAGCTCCCAGTGGCCCTAACTTGGCCCAGGCACTTTGTGACCTTCCCTTGATGGTGAAAGAAGGGTGCCAGCAGGGAGAACACCTGGGTTGGTGCTTCCTGGTTGGCAGGAGCTGCCTTGGGAGACAGAAGAAAAGAGGGCAGGTCTGGAAAGGGGGGATGGGAATGTGACTCTCTCCTTACTCTCCCTGGGTCCCAAACGTTATCTGCTGAGAGTAGAACTCTGAGCCTCTCTCAAAAAATAGTCTTAGTCCCAGCACCTCTCTAAACTCAGATCTATCCAGTCCTCATGGCTCTGGCTTCTGTGATTCTATCAGAAACTAACCCCCAATCCCGACCCCCTTTCCACTCCACATTTATTTTCTTTAGAGCACTTAATATCCAAACAAATTATTGTTTACTGTTTCTTGTCCTTCTCTCCCAGCTTCAGTAAGCACTGTGTGTATTTTTTTGTGTATTTTTTTTTTTGCAGTGCCTAGAACAGTGCCTGAAATGTTGTGTGTGTCTCCTGAATGAATGAAGACATGGAAGAATGAATGATCTGGTTCCCAACAAACCCAGTTCCATTGAAGCCCAATCCTGATTCCAACCCTTTTCTTAGCTTTATTTTTTTTTTTTTGTTTCTTTCTTTGGGGATTAGGGGTGGAGGTGAGTACTTTATAAAATTGAGGGATAGCATAGAGTAAAATGCATATAGTGCCCTATATACTACCTATATCAAGATATAGACCATTTCTAGCTCCCTACATGGCACTCCCATTCCAGAGCTACTCACTAGTCTGACTTCAATAAGAATCACTTGGTTTGGCCTGTTCTTGAACTTCATATCAATGGAATGATAGAGCAGGTACTCTATTATGTCACACTTCTTTCATGCAATATAATTTTTGTGAGATTCATCCACGTCATAGTTCATTTTTTTAATTGCTGAGTAGAATTCTATGTTATGATTGTACCACAAATTACATATCCATTCTTTAGCTTAGTTCTTGTGTCCCAAATGACTGTCTTCTACTTTTGTAGTCAACTCCAATCCCTCCTCAACTGTGGCTCAGCA
>NW_006442497.1:3915756-3916663 GCF_000325575.1 Pteropus alecto | reverse complement strand
GCAACAAATCTCCCTTCTTCCATCCTGATCACTTCTCTCTGGAGCCTCTCTGCTTCCTAGGGTCTCTGACTCTAGCTTTAACACCCACCACCCTTCACTTCATGGGCTTTGGGCCCTGGGGCATAAGGATGGGCCACTCTTCCCACTGCTGCCATTACCTGCTCCATTTCCCATAGAGAAATGGCCAGGCAGCATACTGGCTGCAGAGCGAGTTTGTGCTGCACCCTCTCCCCTAGTCCCTACCCACTGGGGGCCCCAGAACCAATGCAAGTAACCCACTGCTCATGGCTCTGCTTAGCAGAGGTACCCAGCTCTGCAGCTCATGGGGGCGGGCAGAAGGAAGGAGCTTATTAGACCAGATACAAATCTAGGGGCCCCACCCAGACCCCTCCCCCTACTTCCGTGGGGCCCTGACTCAGGCTGGATTGGCTTCCCCACCCTGAAGTCTCCTTCATCTAAGGCATCTTCCATCCGCCCTCTCAGAGGCAGGCCCAGCTCCCTGCCTCCTGTTCCACCCTGCCAACTCCCAGAGGGCTTGCAGCCCAGAAGCCTGCTCACCCGCCAGGAGCACGGCCTTGCCCCAGCCTGCTTGGCTGCCATCCGACCCGCCAAGGGCAACAGCTTCTCTATGCTCTGGGCTGCTGGGGGGCCAGTCATCCTTGACTCACCTTACTACCTTGGGAGGCTGGCCCTTTCTACTCCTCTCTGTGTTTGGCTTCCCATACCTGGCTTGGACCCCTGTGCAGCACCCCAGTGTCTGGAATTGAGCTCCCCCTCCTGCTTCCTGAAGAGCAGCCATGGCCACCTACAAAGTCAAGGTGGCCACGGGTACCGACTTTTTGTCGGGAACGATAGACTCCATCTCGCTGACCATCGTCGGGACCCAAGGAGAGAGCCCAGCAGCTGC
>NW_006442497.1:3898063-3915335 GCF_000325575.1 Pteropus alecto | reverse complement strand
TCTCGGGAGAGACTTTGCAACTGGGGCGGTGAGTGTGTATATGCGACCACGTATGAATGTGTGTGCTGTATGTATGTGAGCATGTGTGTCTGTGTGGTGTATGTGTGTATATGTGTGAGTGTGGTATACGTGTGTGTGTTGTGTAAGTGTGGTGTATGCGTGACTGTGTGTATGTGTTAGTATGTGTGGTAAATGTGTGAGTGTGGTGTATGTGTGAGTGTGTGTGAGTGTGTGAGCTGTGTGTGTATATATGTGTGAGTGTGTGTGTATGTGTCTGGGGAGCATGAGAAGGGATGGATGTGTGTAGAGGAGGGGGACACAGCTCGGCCAGGGAGGTTGGGGAGCTCTGGGAGAGGTCTGAAAGCAGTGGGGCTCCAATGATGGCTCTTGATGTCCCTCGCCCTAGAGACCTGGCTCCAAGTCTTGTCTGTGGGCCATCCTTCTTCATCCCTGGTCTGTCATTTTTCACCCTTTTTTGGTTATTCCTCATCTCTCTCTCTTCCCTTTTCTTACTTCTTCTCTCTTTCTCCCTCTTCCTCGCTCTCATCACTCAACCCACATCCCTCCTCTCTCAACCCTCTCTCGCTCCCTTTACCTCTCCTTCTTTCTCATCCCTTTTCTACTCGCTCTTCCCTCATCCTTTCTCATTTTCTCTCCCCCCAACTCCAATTCCTCTCTCTCCTATTCTTACTCACTCTTCCTAAGTAAAGGTGCATCATAACTGGCTTAAATTCATATCGGAGTCTCTGTGATTTCAAATGACATCAGACCAGTCAGTCCAGTGAGAGCTTACCTGTTCTATGATGGAAGGTGCCCTTTGCTGGGCCCTCGGCCCTCAGACCTGACTTTGAGTCAGGTCCGGTCATCTGTTGCTATGTGACCTCAATAAGTCACTCTGATTATGTGGCCATTTCTGAATCGTCACATCTTTATTGATAAACGGTAGAAAAGAGCTAGCTGGACCACATCTGCCCACTCTAAGACTAGGCGTCTTTACAGGAGACCTCATCTTGCCTCTCACTCACACACATTCACTTGGGCCCTTTTATACAACAGCCCCTAGAGGTCTGCATGGCTCCTGCAGCCTCAGATGGCTGGAGATGTGGGTGGGAAGATGGGACTTCAGGAGCTGAGGGTGAAGAGAGGGAGGTTCTGGGTCCCGCCTAACCCTGAGTAGATGGGTTCATCAGGGGACAGTCAGGTTAGAGGGGTGGGAGAGAAGCCAAAGATCGGGTCACCCCAGTCCAGGGAGGTGAGCGTCTCCCAGCATGAGCAGGGCCTGGATGAGGGGCCAGACCAATAGGAGGCCTGAGAAGCTGGGGTCAAGTCCTGCACACTCACTTGGCCCTGTGCTCTGCCCAGGTAGATGAGTACACTGTCCAGTGCCAGCAGGACCTGGGGGAGCTCATCATCATCCGCCTACACAAGGAGCGCTACTCCTTCTTTCCCAAGAACTCCTGGTACTGCAACTACGTGCAGATCTGTGCGCCCAATGGTCGCATCTACCACTTCCCCGCCTACCAGTGGATGGATGGCTACGAGACTCTGGCACTCCGGGAGGCTACAGGCAAGTCCTCACCACCCCATTTCATGTCATTTCATGACAGGTCTCTTGCTCTGGCTAAACTACCCCAGGATGGCCACTCTGGGCTCCCCACAAGCCAGCCAGGTGCCAGCCCCACAGGGACTCCCGGGAACGCCTGCCACTCTTACACATCACTTTAGTCATTGCTGCCTTTCTGGGTCCAGCCCAAGCTGCACCCTGAGGAACAGAAATGGATGAGGCATGGGGTTACCCTCGGGATCTCAGGCCCCAGGTTCTGCCTGAAGTGTGCTCTCCTTTACTTCTACCATCCTCCCCTGGACTCCCATGGGCTACCCAGCTCCTCTAAAAAGACCCCTTGCTACTCTGGGTACAAGCCTCAGAACTCTGATAGGGTGCCCTATTTATGTCAAAAGTGTGTCCTGCTACTCTGAAAAGACTCCCTGTTACTCCAGCAGGGGTCTGTTACCATAACCGGATGCCTTGTTGCTCTAATCAATTGCCTGAGTACTCCAACTGCTTGCTGCCTTGTTGTTTCATTAAGAAGTCTGTTAGTGCAACAGTTCTTCACAGTACTGTAACAGGAGGCCTTGTGCCTTGTTATGATGCCCCGGGTTTCTAATTGAGCATCTTTTAGACTGATGGGTTGTTCCATTACTCCAAAGGATGCCCTGTTACCACAATAGGACACCTAATTTCCCTAACAGGACTCACTGCTCTCCCCAAGTCTCTTCTCAATCCAGTAAGGCTCCAATCGCTCCAGTAGGAGGTCTCGTTACTCATACAGACTGTTGGAGTTTTCCTTGGTGGTCCAGCTATTTTCCCAGTTGCTTGGTTCCTATGGAAGAGGGACAGGACCTGAGTGCCTGAGCTATTTATGTCTAATCCTGCCAGAGCCCTTGTCTAGCAGGCTTGGCTAGCTTCCTAATATGTGGCTGCTACATGGGGGCTGAAGGCTTGTCCTCTTTTGTCCCTCTGGCTCTGCCACCCGAGCTTCTGCTGGCCTCCCTTGAGGTGAGTGAGAGGGAAGGGCAGAGCTGAAGGGACCCAGGGTGCTGGAGCTCCATCCTCCCCACAGCTGACCACCCCTCTTCCAACTCTGATTTCCCTGTGGTGAGAGCCTTTCCTTGGGAGCAGGAGAATGGGGCCTGAGGTGGGGCAATGAGAGGCAGGAACAGAGGGAGGCAGGCTTGGGGGAGGGTGGGAAAGCCAAGGGGAAGGTTTCGCTAGGGATACCGAGCATCTTCCCACAGTGATAGGTCTGAGTGGCACGGAAGCAGGAGACAGGCAGAGTGACACTGGGTGGCTGGGCAGGAATGGGGTTAGGTGGGGCAGCTGCCACGCAACACCAGGGCAGGGAGACTTGAGTCACCTGCTGGGTCCTTGGTAAAGTAAGGCTCCCATCCTGGGGATGAGGCTGAGCTGGTGTTCTGGGTTTCACAACTCCAGGGGGGCACTGTTCACCTAGAATGCTGAGGCAGCTGGAGGAGGGAGAGGCTGGCTAAAGGGGCCTTGAGGGAAAATAATGGGCTGCAGTGATAGGCGCATGCAAGCCTGGGATTACCAACCAGGGTGCTGAAGGAAGACAGGCCTGGATTTAGATCTCAGCTCCCCCATGTACTAGCAGACATCTGGGTCCACTGCCAAATTCTTCTAAGCCTCAATGTCCTCATCCCAATGGGGCTAATAACAGAAGCTACTTCCTAGGGTTGATGTGAGAATCCAATAAGACAACCTCTAAAAGGAGTTTTAAAAAGGCTTAACAACTATTGGTGGTTGTTAGTGGGTGGTGGGTGAGTGATCAGAAGTATATTGGTGGTTGTTAGTGGTGGTGGGTGAGTGATATAAATATATATCTTCTGTATATATTTACGCACCACATATTATGTGATGTATCCACCAGGGCACCCCTTAATCAAATATGATAATATCTTTGCAGCAAAAACTATGCACCAAATGAGTTAAATACTGTCTATAGCCTCAAGAAAATTTTGAGCATGTTTTTCTGACCAAGGAATTTGTGCCTAACTTGTGGAAAAAACTAATCAACCTGATATGCATAGCCTTTGGATTTTGGAATTGTGGAGAGCAGATTGTGAGCCTATAACATTTGTCACCTGCCTCATAAGGTTGCTCTTGTGTGATTTTAATTATTAACATAAGGAAAGTGTTTAGAAAGTGCCCCATACCTAGTAAGTGCTAAATAACTGTTATTTCAGTAGATATGGAAGAGGTACCTCGCTACAGCAGCAAGGCCCAGCTTGAGGGGTAGAGCGAGGGGGAAGAAGGTGGTACCTGATCCTTTCTTCTGAGTTTTGGGGAGGAGACACACCCGTCCTCTCCCAAGGTGGACTTTCCAGAGCCGACCTGGGAGGCAGAATCTGAGTTCTGATGCCTGAAGTGGGCAGGGACAGGCAGAGGCCAGGGTTCTGACCTTGAGCCCCCTCTTTGGAATCCCCACAGGGAAGACAACAGCAGATGACACACTCCCAATCCTTCTGGAGCATCGACAGGAGGAGATCAGAGCCAAGCAGGACTTCTACCAGTGAGGGGAGGGTGGCAGAGGCTGAGGGTGGTTGGGGGCCAGTGATGGCTTTGCCTTATGTCACTGGGTTTGGTTCATTGGCATTAGGGCCCATCATCTTGGCTTCTTTTTGCAGCTGGAGAGTCTTTGTTCCCGGCCTGCCCAACTATGTGAACATCCCCAGTTACCACCCTCCTGTCCGGAGAAACCCCAACCGGCCTGAGTAAGGACCTGAGGCTGCCCTGGGGCCCCCTCCCATGACAGACCCCTGGGCTCTGCCCGCTTCTCAAGCCCCGAACCCCAGGTTCCCAGCTTTGCACTCTTTCTCCCAGGTGGAATGGCTATGTCCCTGGATTCCCGATTCTCATCAACATTAAGGCCACCAGGTTCCTGAACTTAAATCTTCGCTACTCCTTCATCAAGACAGCCTCCTTCTTTCTTCGCCTGGGGCCCATGTGAGTGTGTGTGGGGCAGGTGGGGGGCAGGAGTGAGGGCTTCTGTGAAGACTGCCCGTCTTCCTCTGCTCCAGGCTGGCCTCTGCCATAGCCTCAAAGGTTGGAATTAGCCAGAAAGGCAGAGTGAGCTGAAAAGACAGGCCAGAGAACCTGAGAGGTGACATTCAGAAGCCGAGAGCTAGAAAGACCTTGAGCTGCGGGCTTGGGAGACCCTGAGGCCCAGAGATGCAGAGAACAGTGACTTTGAGACTCAGAGACCTAAATGGTGTAGGGCAGCTCTGCCACGGTCCTAGCGGGCACTTGGCAAACTCTCTGACAGCCTTCCCGACGTATTCTATCTCCTAGGTCACTGAAATTGAAACTCCAGGGCCTGTTGGACTGCAAACGGTCATGGAAGAGACTGAAGGACATTAAGAAAATTTTCCCTGCCTACAAGTCTGTCATCTCCGGTATGGGGTGGGACATCCCGAATGGAATATGCGGAGTCCAGTGATCTCTGGCGGAAGGAACTCAGAGCGGCGTCCGAGAGGCAGGACCGCGACTTTGGGGCAGTAGGGTGGGAGCCGCAGGCAAACAGGAGGCAAGAGTCGCCCTCTGGCGGCTCCTTGGAAACTGTCACCCTGGGCCCCTCCGGCCGCTCAAGGGGTGGCTGGAGGCTTCGTTTTCCTCGCAGGTGTCCGTTGCCTTCCTCTGTCCCGGGCCTTGGCCTTATGCCTTTCTATCCCAGAGAGGGATCAGGTCGCATCATGACACTCCCGTGCCATCTCTCTAGAGTATGTGGCCGAACACTGGGCAGAGGACAGCTTCTTTGGGTACCAGTACCTCAATGGCATCAACCCAGGCCTGATCCGCCGCTGTACGCAGATTCCAGACAAGTTCCCCGTCACTGACGACATGGTGGCCCCATTCCTGGGCGAGGGAACTTGCCTGCAAGCAGAGTTGGAGGTGAGGCCCCGTTGGGGAGAGACCCCACAGCCTCCTGGCATTCCTTTTTCCCAGGCATCTCTGTTTCTCCCCACCTCCGCTGCCCACAGAGAGTTCCACTCCCACCTGCATACCTCACTTAGTTCCTAGCCAACCCCTGCATCTGGGGGGCCAGGGCACTCTGTACCCAAAGTGTGGGTCATGGGTGCTCTGTGTTGGTGCCTACCTCCCCACCTATCGTGATTCTCCTCCAGAAGGGGAACATTTACCTGGCAGACTACCGCATTTTGGAGGGCATCTCCACCGTTGAGCTCAACGGCCACAAGCAATACCAGTGTGCCCCCCTATGCCTGCTGCACTTTGGCCCGGAAGGGAACATGATGCCCATCGCCATCCAGGTGCCTGGGGTGCAGGGGCCACCACTATGTGAACATGTTGCCAGTGTGTGACCATCTGTATGTGCATGAATGTGTGTGTGTGCACTTATGTGAGTGTGTGGGCCTGTGTGTGTACATGTATGCCCCATCTGTGTGTATGGCGACCAGGTCAGCCTGTGTGTGTACGTGTGTGTGTGTGCATGTCAACCTTATGTCCCTGTGTGTGCACCTATTTGTGAGAGTTTGTGCCTGTGTGTGCATCTGTGTGTAAGCATGAGTGTCCATGTGAGTGTATGTCCCTGTGTCTGCATCTGGGAATATACTTATACTTACGTATATCCCTATGTGTGTGTGTGGCTAGTGGTGAGCTTGGTGTGTGGCCCTGTGTGTAAGTCTTGGGCTGAGTCTCTGTGTGTCCCTACATGTGCACATCTGTGTGCTGCCCATGTGCTACCCATGTATAAACTTGGATTTCTATGGGTGCACCTAAGTGTAGAGTGTGCATGCTGTATTTATAAGCACGGATATACTGAACTAATCAGACTTAGCTGCTGCTTGGAGAGTCTGGTCTGGCAGAACTGAAGTGCTTCCTTCCCAGAGGTCCCCATTAGGGTCATGTCCAAATTAGAAAAAGTCACCCTTCTGGAGGGGATCAGTCAAGCCTTGATGCTCCTGGCTTGTTAGTAGAACAGCATAGGCTAGATTTCAGTGACTTCCCCTGCCCCCAGGGAGCTGGGTACCCTGTGCAATGTACGACCTGCACAGCTGAATGTGGCAGCTGTGGGGCTGAGATAAGAAAGGCTTCTCAGAGGAGGTGGCTTGTGAGGTGGTTCTTGAAGAATCAGTGGGAGCTGCCAGGTAGAGAAAGGGACAGGGGAAGGTACTATAGGCAGTGGGAATAGCAAGAGCAAATGTGAGGAGGAAGAAAAGGTTCTGGTATGTTCAGGGGACCAGAGGGACTGGAGTATAGGGGGCGGAGTTTTTACCTCCTCAGAGTCCCCTTGGTCTCCCTCCTGTAGTAGAGGCCTTTGTATGTGTGTGTCTCTGCCCTCACCTAAGCTTCCCTCCTTCCCCACCCCCAGCTCAGCCAGACCCCTGGGCCCAATAGCCCCATCTTCCTGCCCAGTGACTCCGAGTGGGACTGGCTGCTAGCCAAGACATGGGTACGCAACGCTGAGTTCTTCTGCCATGAGGCCATCTCTCACCTGTTGGGGACCCACCTTATCGCTGAGGCCTTCTGTCTGGCTGTGCTAAGGCAGCTGCCCATGTGCCACCCCCTCTACAAGGTATGGACTTGGGCAAAGGGACCTCTGTGAAGCATACTGCTGTCACCTGGCTACAGAAAGCCACTGCTTGCTCAGCAGTCTGAGGGATTCTAGTTAGACTTGGGGAGACAGCTGGGTGCCCACAAAAGAGGACTTGGGATAGGGACTTTTCAAAGTGAAGGGGTCTGATGTTGCAAAAATTGGGTTCCGAGGTCCTTTTGGGGATAACTTCAGTTTTCTCTCATTGTCCTCCTTACTTTCTCTCACAGCTCCTCATCCCCCACACCCGATACACCATCCAGATCAACAGCATTGGTCGGGCCATCTTGCTCAATGAAAAGGGGCTCACCGACAGGGTAAGACTTCTGCCCCCAAGCCCAGCAAGATATTTGCTTTCCTTCTGGCCTTTACAGTTAGACTAAAACATGGACTTCTCACTTGCCTTTAGATCATGAAGGGGCATAGAGAGAGGGGACTGGTTAAAGTGGCTGCTGTGTCTACAAGGGCACTGAGGCAGGGGCTGGGTCTGCTGGCTGGCGTGTGAGGATTCCTGGGGCAGGGCAGGCTGGGCGGGGGGTTAAAGGAGCACTCGCTATGTGTGAGGCAGGTGTGAGCCTCAGCTGGGAGGATCTGCAGAGACTTCGCTAGCCCCAGTGTCTGCTTCCTCCTTGACAGGGTACATCCCTGGGCCAGAAGGGCTTTGCTGAGTTGATGGTTCGGGCTCTGTCAGAGGTGACCTACGACAGCTTCTACCTCCCCAATGACTTCGTAGAGCGAGGGGTTCAAGACCTGCCAGGATATTATTACCGCGACGACTGCTTGGCAGTGTGGGATGCACTGGAAAGGTAAGGTCGGGACAACAGTGGGTGGACACCCTGGGATGTTGGAGGTGGCATGGGGACCCTTTAAGTACCTGAGCTTGGGTCTGGCGCCATCTTCTGACCTTGGCAAGCCACCCCTGCCACCTCTGCCCCACAGGACTTGCTCACCCACAGGCCTGGGGCAGCTCTGGGGCAGGGCATTCTGGGGAAGGTGGGAGCAGCACAATTGGGGAGGTCAAGATGCATACTGAGGCCTGTCCTCTGGTCAGGTATGTGACAGAGATCATCACCTACTATTACCCAAGTGACGCAGCTGTGGAGGGTGACCCAGAATTGCAGTCCTGGGTGCAGGAGATATTCAAGGAGTGCCTACTAGGGCGTGAAAGCTCAGGTATGGGCCTGGACACACAGGCATCCAGCAGGGGCCTGGGGTTATGAGGTGGGCCCACCTGGGCTGGGCTGAAGCATGTCTTATTGAGGGCTGAAGGAGGCCAATCACTGCCCTAAAATTTTGACAAGGCCCTTCCTTGTTTCTTGGAGCAGCAGCATCTCGGAGAGGTTGGGAAAGAATGCGTGGCTGGCCATTGGTTCCTGTCTGAGCTCAGGGGCTTTGGGTCATCTCTGTAGAGACTTAGAGAGGTTCCAGTTCCCTACCCCAGAAATAAATCTTTGTGGACTGAGGAGCTGGTGGAGAGCTAGCAGGCTCTAGAAGGGAAGGAGAGCTCCTGAGGTCATGCCACTTGGGCACCCACTCAACAAGTATTTAGTGAGCATCTGTGATGTGATGAACATTGCTGGGTACTGGGGAGGCAAAAGGGAACAAGACAGGTGAAGGTGCTGTCCTCAAGAACTTCAGTCTTGGGGAGGGTAGTCTGCTCAAGTAAAGGGATAGTTACACTATAGCAGGACTAGCACAGTTTGTGGGGAGGATAAGAACCCAGAGGAAGCACCTAACCCAGCTTGGGGAGGGGTGGTGCATAGAGTGGAAGAGGGGTAGCAGTAAGCTAAGATTTAGCTGAGATCATAGCTAAGATCTGCAAGATGAGGAGGTTAGCAGTGAGATGGCAGAGGTGGGATTGGAGAGTTCTGGGAGCTGCTGACAGCTCCTTGCAACTAGAGCTGAGGGCGGGGAATTAGAGAGACTCCAGCTGGGGCTAAGGCTGAACTCATGAGTAGCGGCTGGGTTGTAAAATGATTAAGGAGTTTGGAATTACTCTGAGTGCCAGAGGGAGCTATGGAGGTGTTTGCAAGGAGATCAGATTTGTATTTTAGAGTATTAGGCTGCACTGGCAGTCAGGAGACAGTTTGGGAAGCTGCTGTAGTGTCCAAGGGGGAAGTGACAGGAACCCAGCAAGGGTGGGGGTTGTGGGGACACAGAGAATCCCAGAGAGAGTTGGGAAATAAAAATGACAGGACTTGGTGACTGGTTTGAGTTTGGCAATGGAGGCTAGGTTGGTGGAGGGAGGGGCCGAGGGTGAATCCGAGGTTTAGAGTTTTTGCAATTGGGTAGATGGCACGTGTCACTCCTTGATCTGGGGGCCTGACAGGAGGAGCAGTTTGGGGACGAAGATAATGGGTCTGGTTTGACTGTGTTGGACTTTTGGATCCTGGGGTCGCCATGGCAATCAGGGCTGGTTGTGTATGTGGGACAACAGGGAGAGAAGTTAGCAGCTTGGTTAGGTATGAAATCAAGAGTCAGGTTACTGAGAAATCCATATGAAGTGAGCAGAGTCTCAAAAGAAGTGTATGTATGACAGGGAGTGGATGAGGGGCTGTACCGAGTCAGGGCAGGGAAGCTAGGATTCTTCTAAAGCCTTTCCCCTGCTGAGACTTGGGACCAGAGAGGTCCCCCTAAGGAGCTGGAGGAGAGATCTGAGGGTCTCATCTCAGGCAGGTGCCTGGAGCAGCCCTGTAGAACATCTGAACAAGGCCAATTGAGGCCCCTCCCCAAGGCTTGTGCTCTGAACTGGGTTGTGGCCAAAGGAGGGCCAAACAGGCAGGATGGGGGCAGGGATGTGGCAGCCCGAAGTGTTGGCATGACAGTTTGAGCTGGGTTTGTTTGCGTCTTTTGCCGGTCAGCCAGAACCAGGGCAGGACTGATGCTGCCCAGGCCTTCTCTTGCCCCCCAGGCTTCCCCGTGTGCTTGCGAACAGTGCCTGAGCTGATCCGATATGTTACCATCATCATCTACACTTGCTCTGCTAAACACGCAGCTGTCAACACAGGGCAGGTACCTGTGCTCACCAGTCCCTGCCCCAATCCCTGCCCCAGACCTAACTTTAGTCCCAGTCCTAACTTCAAACCCAAGCTCCACCATAATCCCTAGTCAGGCCTAACCTGTCTCAATCTGAGTCCCAGCATCAATCCCAATCTTAATTTAAACTCGAGAGACCCTGGGTGCTCTCTGACCCAGAACCCCTCCTCTACTGCACCTCCAGCTGGAGTTCACCTCCTGGATGCCCAATTTCCCATCAAGCATGCGGAACCCACCAGTGCAGGCCAAGGGGCTGACCACTCTGGAGACCTTCCTGGACACGTTGCCAGATGTGAAGACCACATGCATCATCCTATTGGTGCTCTGGACACTCAGCAGGGAGCCTGATGACAAGGTGACCTGCTGCCTCAGGGTGCAGATGGGGGTGGGGGAACTCTGAGCATAGGCAGGGGGCCAGAAGCTAGGGGGCTAACAACAAGAGGCGGGTGTTGAGGGAGAAAGACAGGGACAAAGAGGCTCCTGAAGGGGAAGGGCAGAGGGGTGGGGGCCTGCTGTGTCCTAGCTGCTTGGTTCTGCGCCCGCAGAGGACCCTTGGCCACTTCCCTGACATTCACTTTGTGGAAGATGTCCCACGGAGGAGCATGGAGACCTTCCGCCAGCGCCTGGCCCAGATATCGCACAACATCCGCCAGCGCAACAAGTGCCTCCCCGTCCCCTACTACTACCTGGACCCCGTGCTGATCGAGAACAGCATTTCTATCTAGGACGGCCCTTCTCTCCTCACCATTCCCTGCCTTGCACAGAGCTATTTTCAGAAAAAACAAACAAACAAAAAAACCAAAAAAACCCCCACAAAAACCAATAACAAAAACACTTCAAGCAGAAGCCTTGGGTCTGTCAGTGGGCTTGGTTGTTTAGTGGATAGGAAGGTGCAGGTTAGGGGAGAGAAGGGCTGGCATCGCGGGACATGGGCAAGCTCACAAGGAGATGCTGTTCGCCACTGCAGGGTCTAGGCAGGTGTAGGGCAACAATAGGCCCCGGTTCGTTCCCTGATGTCCTGTGGGATTTGGGCCAGGTGGCTCTGGAAGGCAGTGATGCTCCGCTGAGGGGCTTCCTCATTGAAGTGCTCATTAGGGTAGGTCCCTAGGTGCTGCTGGGGATGGCAAAGAGAAGGCTGGGACCTCTACTCCACTGCGCCGTGACCCCATCTTTCAACCCAAAGCGATTCTGGTCGATCTTAAGTCCCCCTGCCTAGGCACCCAAACCACAGAGGACCCCAGTCCACCAGAAAATTCTCTCAATGAGACGCAGACCACCACTGGAGCCCCCACCCACCTAGGAACCTAGACCACCCAAGACATGTCCTACTTGAAACAAACCACTTAGCCACCTAGGTAAAAGCCCGCCCTAAGCCCAACCTATGCCAAACCCAGACCCATCTGAGTTCCACCTACTAGGAACCCACATTACCCCAATCCACACCCTAGAAACCTACATTACTCAGGGCCCTGCCCACGGAGGGATCCAGCATGCTAAATGCCCCTCCAAGTAACCCACTGTTTCCAGGACTCCTTCCTCACCCCACTCACTCTCCTGGACCCTGAGACTCCCTCCCATCCCCACTCTGGGCCTTGCTTACAGTATCCTTAGTTTCATTAGTGATACCGCAGACGAGCATGGCAAGTGGTTTTGATCTCAGGAAGTGAGACCACCAGGTCCGTCTGGCCTTTGGCAGTGGGTGGGGGGAGTCGCATGGTGGTAGGAATATTGGGCATCTAGGCACTGAATTCAGACTGACTCCTCACGCTCTGTAAGCACAGGACTGCCAATGCTCCTGCTAGGTTCACTCCTCCAAGGCCTGGCACTGGCTCACCTGGCCACTGTCGATAGCAGCATGGGACCCCTAAATAAGAGTAGGGTGGAGAGCATGGTGCTGAAACCGAAGGGGCTGCTGCCTTGGGGAAGTGGGGTCTAGAGGATGGAAGACTGGGATGGACACCTTACCTGAGCTCACGCAGCTTAGAAAACACTTCTGGAAGATCTCCCTGACCCAGGCCTGCAGCTTTGAGTCCCTGCTCACTGCATTGTTATTTAAGTAGTAGATGCCAACAATATCAGACACAAAGCTGGGAATCCAGAAATACATGGTGACTAACTGTTGGGAGGCTATGCAGCCCATGAGTGCAAGTGAGAAAAGCTGCTAAGAGCAGATGCCCCAAAAGGAGGAAACTGAGGCCAGAGAAGGAAAACGGCCAGCCACACATTGTATAAACCATTGAGCTGAGCTTCAAACCCGGAGGCTTCCATATTCACCAGGAGGTGCCAACGAAAGGCCTGAGAGCCAGAGATGGTTTGCAGGTGTGTTTTGATGGGCTGCCAAAGTTTTTTGTTTGTTTCTTTTTCAAATTGAATCAACAGCCAACATTTAAATATTAGAAAATGTCTAGTTTATCTTGGAAAATTCAAAGATCTGGCTATAGTCATAGCCGAGTTGCCATTGTCCCCATCAGAAAAACACGAGTCCTCCATCAGCCACAGTCCCTGCCCACTCCTCTTCCTTAGCTTTTTGCTGCTTGCTTGCCTTGCAGGCTTTTATGTTTCAGCCTTTCGAGCTAGATCAAGCCACAGGGAAGGGTTAGACACCAGGCCCCTACTTGTTGAGATTGGTGCATTGGGTCCATCTCCCCCACTGGTTCCCAAAGGGCAGAGCTGGGTTTGTCTTGCTCACCATGGTATCTACTCCCAGCCATAGCAGGGCTCACGAAGGTGGATGGATCCATTGCTAAGAAGAGTTTTGATACAGGCAGCTCCAGCTATGGGTGTTCATAGGCGGGGGTTCCCTGAGGTCTTCAAGGGCAGAAGGGGTATGAGCTAAGTTTGAAGAAGAGGCAGTAGTTGGATAAGGAGAAAGGGAGAAACGGGGTGCCTGGCTTTCCTAGGCTTAGTGTGTCCTGAGGAGGAAGAATGGGGAGAGGCAGTTTCCAGAAGGGCTGAGACGCCACGGTAAACACTGCATTTCATGTGGCAAAAAATGGAGCCATGTGAATCTCATGAGCAGTGCTGCCATAAATCCCAGTGCCTGAGGAAGTTTGTTATGCAGGTTAATGGCAGGAGATAGGAACCCACATCAAGGAGTTGGGGAAGCCAGACATTAAGAACACCTGGCCAACAGGGTGGTGGCCAGAGGTACATCCCATGGGATGTATTTAGGGGGAGAAAGATTTAGATGGAAAACTTGCAAACTTCATCTATGGGGTGAATACTAATAATAGCTAAAATCAGAGAGCATTTCCTATACACCTGAGGGTTGTTCATAGGGCTTTACATTTAATCTTAATAATAAGCTATGAGGTAGTTGCTATTATTATTCTCATTTTCAGGTGATGAAACAGACACAGAGGTTAAGTGACTTGCCCAAGGTTACACAGCTGGGAAGGAAGAAGAGGAGGCAGGAAAGGGCTTCGAGATGGTAGTGTGTTTAGGCAGAAGGTGAGAGGAGGTGGGTGAACAAGTCAACAAACATGTAGCCAACGGTGAAGCTCAGGGCCTCAGGCCCTAGAGGAGCTTCACCTCTCCATGGCCACCCAGACCTGGAGCACATCATCTCAGTAGTAGTAGTGGGCGAGATCCTGAACCTCACAGTCAGCCAATTGGTGGGGCAGGCAGAGGGAGCAGTAGGTGACAGCCTCTAGCCCTTTGGCGATCAGCTCCAAGCAGCCCACCTTTCCCAGCAATGTTGACTGTAACAAACAGAGAAGCCATTGTTGCCAGGAACAGGGGGCTCAGGCCCAAACCTCAGCGCACTCCTGGCTCCCTCTGCCAGGATCTCAGGCCTTCCAGGGCTCTGACCTAGTCGATGAGCTTTCCTGGTGCAAAGAGTCCAGTGCGGGTCTGGATATTGATGTGGAAGGTGTAGCAGAAATGAGGAATGAGCAGCTGGGGAGAACCATTGTCAGAGGTTAGATGAGGCAACCCCACATACCCCACAGATCTGATCCGTGGGAGGAGGGGTCCTTCCTACCTTGAAGATGGGGTGACACATGGGCAACTGCTACAACAAGAAGAAGAAAAAAAGTCTGTCACAAAGTCGGTTAAAAGCAGATGAGAGACTATCTTGTGCACCAGGAGCTCTGAGTGGTAAACTCAGATCTCGCTTGGCCAGGAGGCAGTCCTCAGCCCTGTCACTGGATAGGAGGATGGGGCTGTCTGGGCCAGGTGTCTGAGTGAGCTGAAGTTGGGGTAACAGGAGAGCGCGGGCATCGGGCAGAAACTGGCTACGGAAAGTGTGGCCCATTACCCTTTCTATGGGGCCACATCACACGGTCATCTCTCTTACTAGCTGTGTGTCCCCAGGAAAGTTAATTAACCTCTCTATGACTCAGGTTTCTCATCTGTAAATGAGATTGACGATGATGACCCCTTCTTCCTTGGGTTGTTCTGAAGATTAAATGAGGTAATGTTGGTGAAGTACTTGGAAGAGTGACTGTATGCAACAAGTGCCACATGAGTGTTTCCTATTGTGATCACTTCTAGTACAACAGGAGAGGAAACAGAGTTGCCGAGAGGTGAACTGACTTAAGGCCACCTCGCTGGCACATGTGGCAGAGCCTGCTTGAGCACTATGCTACTTAAACCAGTCAAAGCCATCCAGATTCTTAGTTGTGTGAGGCAGAGGAGGGAGGATGTGGAGACATCTCCCAGAAAGGGTTATGTTTTTAACTGTTGGGAATCATTGAACTGTCAAAGGTGCATGATTCATAGAGTTGATTTTGAAACCCATGTCAAGGTGCAATTTATTCTCTGACACTGAATATCACAACCTTTCCATCAAGATAGAAATCAAAATAGAAAACAGGAAAACTGGAAAAAACTAGGGAGGGGTGGATAGAATTAGATGAGACATGGTGTTTAGTACTCAGAATGGCAGCACTGGGAGGGGTAACCTTTCAGTCATCCTGAAGATATGATATGCCGTTGGGCCCCTGGTCCATCCAGGGCCCTGCCTTGCTGACTTGGATAGAGAGGATAGGCAGCAGGGGCCCACCTGGGTGCTGGAGTAGCAGGGTCGGTGGAAGGGGTGGGCAGCCACAAAGGGGGGCCCCTGTTAATGAAGTTGGGGCTGAGACCCAAGAAGATGGTGTGGTCCACCAGGTACAGAGATTCCCCCCAAGGGAGGGAGGAGGAGGAAGGCTGAGGGAAGAGAAAGCCCTGTGCTGTTCTAAGAACCCTTGGGAACGAGAGGGAGTTACTCTGCACCCACAAGTATTTCACTTAAAGGAACCTCATTCCCTGAAGCCAGTGGGGCATTCCAGCCCAGAGCCACCTTCTGGTTCCAAAGCAAGAGATGCCCACCGAGTATTAGAGGTGCTTCTGCTGTGCACAGGCCCAAGCTTCAAGGACAGATAAGTGAGCCCTGCTGGAGAACAGTGCCTTATAATACAGTAGGCACCTTTCTGGGGTTGAGCCACACCTCATCCCAGTAGCCCACATGGTGGGGAATAGCTGCTCCGGGAAACACTCAGCTGACCGACTGTAGAGCATCCTCAGGAACCATGACAACTGAGTTTCTGAGCTGTGGGGTCCTGCCAAATGCATGGAACATGGCAAAGTACCAAGAGAGAGAATTCCCCACTCAGCCCTGCCCCCTCATCCCTTGCCACTGCAGAACAATGCCTCTCCCTCTAGCGATGAGCAGGAGACACTGACACAGGAAGAAGCTGAGCTAGCTGAGAAAGGAGGATGGACAGGAGTGAGAGGAGATGAAGGGCACCAGGGCTGGGTAGGAGAAATGGGGTCTGAGGGACTGGGAGCCTGGGCATCTGGGCACCTGAAGGCACTGGGAGGAAAGGGAGGGAGGCTGGACCTCTGGGTCCCTCACTTCCAGCTTAGCCTTCAGTCTGGTTCTGGGGCCCGGCACGGAGGCCACCATGGCATCAGTGACAGGGAAGTTCTTTAGGAGGCAGTGACAGCGGCAGATCAGGACTGGGTTGAAGACATTCAGGAACTGGAAGGTGAAGAAGATGTCCTTCCACCAATGTTCAAACATAGGTGGGTGTGGGGAGGGTCCCCCTGGTCCCCAGGGATCCAGGTCCCCTGCCTCTAGCACTGTCATCACTCTGAGGACCCAGATCTCCAGCTTCCCAGCATGGTCACTTTCTGATATTCCATTTCTCATACCCTATCTGGTTCCTTAGAAAATACGGAATTGGAAGTTTGGGTTCTACCTGAGGAGTCACTGATTCCCTTAGCCCTCCTCCATTTTGGGAGTCTCAGACACTTGGTAGTGTGCACTAAGAAAGCATTTAGAATTCAGTAGAATGTGATAAATCAGAAGACTGGGGAATGCTGGATGCCAGCAGAGCCCATCCTTTTAGCCCATCGTTCCTGGCCTCTGCTCTATGGGAGTCCATCCAATTCCCTGGTAAAATTTACCAGGTCCTGAAACTTTCCATGAGACAGTCTGGATAATCTATTAAACCAGAATGTTCATTCACAAAGAGAGTTTGTGTCACTTTGGGGTGTGGTGCCAGTGCTAGGGTTTTTGAGCCAAGGTTCATTATGTATAGTGTGAACCGAAGGTCAGAATGTGCAGATGGACCCACAGTTTTCAAGTCTTCAGGCAAGGCACCAGGCCCCAATCCAGCAGGTGGTAATTTTGAAAGGAAAAAGTCTTTCTGCCTCAGATGTATTTTCCTAATTTGCTGAAGATATTCACCAGAAAGATATTTCCAATTGGTCAGAGCAACTCAGTGTTAGAAACAGTTTGAAGATGTAGTTATGAAGTCATTGGAGGGGGATGAACAGCTAACAGACCCCAAGGCCCTAACTTAATTTTACCAGCTTTAGGAGCTTGGCTTGCTACAGAACAGAGATCGCAGGTGTCCAGAGGTGGTGGAAAAGCAGCACTTGCACCAAGAATTGTTTGTACTTGCCTTGATTAAAAAGTAGAGTTCTTAGAACTTACTTTATGGTCGTTCTTGCTGAAGCCTTGTGGGTGAGAATGGCTCTGAGAACAGTGGGCCTTCGCACATCTTGAGGGAAGATATTTGGGACGGGGCATACTCCCTGGGACGCTCAGCCCCTACCAGAAGCCAATACTGCCGGCAGCCCAGGGTGACAGAAAGTGTACCTTCTCTTCTTGGAGCAGG
>NW_006442497.1:3873842-3897956 GCF_000325575.1 Pteropus alecto | reverse complement strand
AGGAGGAGTCTTGAGATTTCCAAATGTTCCGATTCCAGCTCCCTGAGTCTCAGTCTTGCAAGACCACTAAAGACCCTCTGGCCTTGCCACAGCCTGTGCACCCTCCCTTACATCCCAAATCACATAGGTGATTTGGGGAAGATGAAGGTGCTTTGGATCTCTTCTATGCTTCTCAAAGGCAGTCGGCTGCCCAGCAGTCCCTTCAGCTTCAGAGTGATATTCCTGAGGAAAGAAAGGCAGAATGGCGCAGGCTGGGAGGGAAACTCCTGCAGTGAGGGAGATGTCAGGTGGGGCAGGCAGGCTCATCAGAAGAATAGGTAGAATTTCTGGCTGACTTCTTTGGTGACTGAGTAGTGCAAGTCGGCACTGAGCTCCTCGAGGTTTTCTGCATCCGGGCAGTGGAGCATCCCCAGAAAAACTCACTCCACTTGTAAAAGGCAGAGATGGAGAGAGGAGCAAGATGCTGATGGCTGGATTCCACCTGTCAGGACTGGAAAGGGGAACAATCTCTACCCGGCGCCTGCGATCCTGCATCCCATCCAGCACTCCTCCGGGATCCTCCCCTTCCTCCAGGGCGCCGGGGAGGGCTGGGGGATCCGGAGAGGTACCCCAGGTTGCAGCTCCACCGAGGGAAGAGTGCGTTTCAGTCCGGGCTCAAAGTCCTCTCCCCGGCCCACAGTTTAACCTCTGCTCCTTTTGCAGGAGCCCTGGCTGGCCTCCACCTCTCCCGACTTGGGTCTGCTTTTGGCTCCGGGGACACTCCTTGTCTTCTCTTCCAGATGACTCCTCCCTAGTCCCCCAGGAGTGAACTGTGGGAGCCTTCTCCTCTGCATCTCTGCCCTGTTCACTCCCAGCCCTGGAGGGAGGTGCCGGGTAAACCACTCAGAGTAGTGGACATGTCCCGCTGCCAGCTCGATCCTTTTCTCCATTTCTGTGTTTCTTGTCACCCGCCGTGTCTTCAGTGCTTTCTCAGGTGGGTGGAGGTGTGTGTTTGTGAGGGGATTCGTTCTCTATTCTCCCTGGGTAGAGAGCTAAGGTGTCTGGAAGTCCAACATGGATGGGAGGTGGTGGGGGGATTACAAGGATAGGCAGGAGACTGGAAGAGGACCAGCAAGAAGCGATTGGGGCTCTAGGCAATGTAAGAGTGGGACATGGAGCTTCTCTGTTCAGCCTGTCAAAGTATAATTTTCAAAAAAAATTAAAAACATGATTCATACAAATTAGAATGAATAAGATTCAAAGATTTAATTCGACTAGGCAACCATGAATGGTTGAGGAGCTAGGTATTTATAGGCAATTTTATAAAGAAATGTACCTACAATTGCCAGGTTAGATACAAAGCTAGTTAATGTCCTACAGAATAAGCTATAACTTTTCAAGTTATCTTTTTATATATATATTTTTTTCCCTGAACAGAAAATTAAATATCCTTGAAATATCAAGCAGTTGTCTCCTTGCCTTTATCAATTTGGGATAATTTTTCTTAACAAGGCTGTCTTCAGGCAATCAAATGGATCTTTTTTCCAGGTTCCTCCTCACTTTTTCTCTCAAACCCCCACGTCCTTATTCCTCACATGGACCTGCTGTACAATCCCACTCCATTTCTTAAACAACAGATGGATATGCGTCCTTCCAGACCTTTTTCTTGGCATTGGTATTGATTTACACACTTAGCTTATTTTTCTAAATATAAGAGGGCTCATACTAGGCATCACTGTGTGCTTTGTTTTCCACTTGTGGAAACAATACGCTGTGGATGTTTTTTCCAAGTCGGCAATTATAGATTGACTTCATTAATGGCTACATTATTTTTCACAGTAGGACTATATCCTAATTTAAGGTTTCCTTTCTGATGGACATTCAAGTTAAAATTGTTTTTTTCTATTACGATATTGCATAGAACATCATTATAAACCTTTCTTTGGGCAAATGTGGAAATTTGCAGTTGGATACCTTCTTATATGTGGTTTACTGGATTACTTTTTTTTTTTTTTTTAATTTGGATTGAGACTACCAAAGAGTTCTCCTTCTAAGCAAGGGCAGTTTAACACCCTTGACAATTCTGAATACACTTCTCTAATGACTAGTGAAGTTAAATATCTTTTTACATGTTTATTAGACATTTAGGTTTATTTTATGACCTGTCTTTTTTGAATTTCATGTTATATTCTTTGCCCTCTTTTCTTCTAGATTATTAATTTGTAGACGCCTTTTATATATTTCAGATATTTACTGTTTGTTGCCATTGTTTCTTTCACTGGTTGCTTGCCTTTCATTTTCATGTTTGTAACACCTGGCTCGGCATTGTCTCATCAACCCTTCAGCAAAAGGAGTTCATCGTCCTAATAGTTCATTGTGCTAATGTGTTAGCATCTCGTATCTCTGTTTCTATCCTTTTTGCTGCTACCTACCCATACCCTAGTCCTCCTCTTTCTTTGGTGACTCACTCCACCTTGTTCTGGAACATTAGACAGGGAGTGGCAGTAAGCTGGGGTCCTGCTTACCTTCCACCTTCCACTCTACACTCCTTCCTCTCTTCTCTTTCTATGACTCTCTCATTCCCCAACTGAAATACCTGGGTTAGTAGAGGCAGAAGTCTGGGGTGGTGAAGAGAGAGCTGGTTTTCCCTCTCTGGCCAGCTCACCCAACTAGAGCAAAGGTCGCCACAGCACGACTTTGGGTCCTGGATGCTCAAAACTTCATTGTCCATGAGGAAGTTCCCACCCTGGGCCAAAGGGACCACCATCCTGAAGAGTTAATTGAGTGTCTCTAGAGGTGAATGTTACCTGTAACAATCTTCTCTTTTTATGGCTGGAAGGCCAAGAACCCAAAGACGAGAAGTGTGTGTGTGTGTGGGAGGGGGAGAGGGGGATCGAGAGAGAGAGAGAGAGAGAGAGAGAGAGAGAGAGAGAGAGAGAGAGAAATCAGAGGAACTCACGGAGCCTGGGCATCAGAGGTGGTGGAGGCTTCCCCAAGGAAGTTTGGGGACTGACTGCTGTGATTTCCACTATTGCACTGCCTTGGGTTCTCCAATTTCTCCAGGAGATGATAGTTGATCCCAAAAGACATGTATTGAAACAAATATCAGTTTATTGATTGGGTAGAACTGCCCTCCAACTCACCAGTTCATCCATCCATTCATCCATCTATCCATCCATGCATACATACATCCAATTATTTATTCTTCCTTCATCATCATTAAGCATTTTTTGGTATCTTTCATGTGTCATTACAGCGCTGGGCATCAGGCATATAAAATTGAACAAGACCCAGTTCCTGCCTTTAAGAAACTTGTGGTCTAGTTAGGGAGACACACGGGTAAATAGAAAAGGGCACAGAAGGATGTTAGGAATTACTTGTGTATTAATTTCTCTATTCAATACCTACTTACTGCAATTATGAACCCCGTCCTCATGAGCTTACAGTTTAGTGACAGAGGCGAAGACAGATATCATGCTTTCTGGAACATGCCTCCAAGGTAGCCTCAAGGGCAAGAGAAGAATGGAAGAGGCATACCAGTTCTTAACTGTCTGGAGGTGATATACATCACTTCCTCTCACAGTACATCAGAATTGATCAATTGGGCCCAACCTAACTGAAAGGTAGACTGGAAAATATTGGGAACACCTAAGATATTTGGTGAGCACAAATTCTTTCTGCCATAGCAACCAATGTTTTCTGCCACTCCAAGTTAAGTCAAACAGCCTCTTCTTCATGGAATTTGAATATTAAGACAAATAATTCAAGAACAACAAGAACTGTATGATTTCATTCACATGTGAGATATAAAACAGAAAGCAACAAGCAAACAAACAAAGACTCAGGCTCAGACAACAGTATAGTGGTTACCAGAGGGAAGGGGTTTGGGAGGAGATACAAGAGGGTAGAGGTGGTCAAATACATGGTGATGGAAGGAGACTTGACTTTGGGTGATGCGCACACAATGCAATACACAGATGACGTATTGTAGAATTGTACACTGGAAACTTATAAAACCTTATTAACCAATGTCACTCCAATAACTTTAATAAAATTAAAAAATAATAATTCAAGGACAAAAATGGTAGGAGCTTCATCATTCCAATGGCAGTGCCTGAAAGGAATGCCCATTGGTTCCTATGCCCAGAGCTTTCCAGGTCCCAGTCCTTCCTGAGGACTTTGTTTAACTCTTTCTTTGATTCCTCAAGGCACTCGGTTTCTTTTTTATGCATTCTTTTATTGCTTGAGTTAACAGACATTGTTTTCTGTTGCTTGAAACCAAGTAAATTTAACAGCTACATATTTCTAAATCATTTTTGGAACACTGAACCTCAATGAAAAATGAGCAGTTCAAGTGCTGCCTACTGATCAACACTGCACTTTCTGAAGCATTGTTCTATTTATTTCAATGGTCATGTTTATGCAATCATTTGAATATGTATTTTGCATTTTGTCCACATTCTTACATAAAAATAAGTGAAACTGAAAACCCAAAGTACTGACACCTGCAATATGAGACAGAAATCATTTGATGAATTCAGAGGGACACATTTTTAGATTTTTGGCCTTAATAGATGCCCACAGAATTGAAAAAAAGAAACAAAAAGGAATGTATGTGGAATGCTGTAATTTCATCATTAAGGATAAAATCGAGAATGCAACATATGGTTAGTGATATCATAATATTCTCTAACTCCCTGGAAATAAAAACTTCTTATAATATGTGAGCCTTTTGTCCAACTTTGTGGCAAGTTTTTAAGAAAGTATATGTGGGCACTACCTACATGCCCTGAGCATCATGTCCTCCTCCTTCTGCCCTGCTTCCAGTAACTCTTTCTCAGTGGGTTGTTCATTTTAAAGCTAGAACCATTGTTCACGATCAACCTCTTCCGCAGTTTTTGGGCTGGCAGCTTCTTGTGTTGCTGAGCAGCCTATGAGAGGGCTGCACTGTATCAGGTGACCATTAGGTCCAATGAGCTGTGGTCAGTGAGATTAGGGGCAAGATTATGTGTTTCCCATCCCCCCCTTTGGTAATATAATATAAAAATGTGAAGCAAAGCAAAGTCACAAAACCTTTCAAGGGAGCTGTAGGTGTGTAGGCACATTGAGGTCTGGAGTCTTTAAAAGGCATGGGGTGCTGTCCTGTGAGATTCTGTTCTCTGTGTTTCCATTTTGTTGTGTGTCAGGGTGTGTTACAAGGGGACCAGGCTGTCTTAGGAGAGGCATATGGGAGCCCATTTTTCTGGGTGGCAGTTAGCCTACAGCGATGTGGTCAAAATGTTATCACTCAGGGTCCTGCTCTCCAGGGGATTTAGGTGGAGACACTGCTCTCGATGAGGGGAGGGTCCAAGTAGGTGTAGGGCAATGGTAGGCTGCTGGGCTTCCTTGACAAAGTACCCATCTGGGTAAGTGCCAACCACAAGGTTAGGTGAAGGGGCTGCTGTCACCCGCCTTAGCCCTCTACCCAGAGGAACCTGAAGCAGCCCTGTCTGAGCCTTATTGATGCCCCCTCCCCAAAATAGTGACGATTACTGCAGGCAGCTCATGGGAGATGAAAACTGAAGTCAGAGTTTTAAAGGGTGGCCAGCCACCTGGAGCATGATCACACCAATTTGCCTTTGCAGCTAAGGGTGACTCTGTATCATCTCATTGGGCCATTTGACCCTCCTTGTGAGATATCCAAGGCTTGTGTGTCCAAGGTTTAGTGAAGTGAGGGGACCTCACTTCTTGATGGAAGTGTGGGGTCTGGACCGGAAACGATACCCCTTCCCTTACTCCAGAGCTGGCCTGGCTCCCAGCTCCATAGTCACTCCCTCTCCAGGCTCTTTATTCAGTAATCAGAGGGTAATGATGATATCACATATGGCATTGACAGGTGGGAGGGTGGCTATGAACCCCTCCAGGCTTGTCTGGCTTTTGAAAGTGGATAGTGGCAGCTGCATGGTGGGTGGCAGGTTGGGCATCCAGGCACCAAAGTCAAATTGAAAGCCGCGAGGCCAGAGTGAGGCCTAGGAGCCAGGCCCCTTTCATACCACCACCCCTGGCACTGACCCTTCTCACCTGCCCTGCACTGATACCAGAGTGCTTGGCTGAATATCACCATGGTGATACAGTGCACCAAGGCTTCTCGAGTCTCCAGGGAGGAGGGCATACTTGCAGGGAAAGCTGGCCTGGGGTTGGGACTACCAGAGTTCTGAGGACCGTGCTGCAGAGGCCTAAGGGTGAGGCTGAGGTGCCTGTACCTGCACTCTCCAGGCCTAGGAAGCCCTCAGAGAAGATCTCCCACACCCAGGCCTAGAGTTTGCTGTCATCATGGATGGACACGTCACTAGGGTAATAGATGCTGGTTATTTTGGAGACAAAGCTTCAAAGTGCACCCAGTTTCTGTTCAGTCTCAGAACTTCAAATCGACCCTCTTTGAAGAGCTCCCTGCCCAGTGTTGTTAATGTTCAGCCCTCTTCGTTGAGAGTCTCCCTGGGCCCTCTCTCTCCTTTCCAGTCTTCCTGCCTCCCCCCAAGGCCCCAGTTCTTTGGGGACGGCCCCCTCACCACTCCACCTTATCCCAGATCTGCATTCCTGTAGTAGTAGCCTGAGATGTCTTCGACAATTCAGTTCCTGATATCCTTGGGCAGACACAGAATAGACTATTTCAGCTGTTCTATGTTCCTCTGTATCAGCTTGGAAAAGCCCCCAATGCCAAAGCCTGTGGACTAGGAGATAGGACTCCTGGGTACCAGAGCCCCTACCCCAGAAGCAGGAGGTAGTACTGGTGGGGGAGACAGATCCACTCCCAACCCAGAACCCCATATTCTTCGAAATGAAGGACTTGCCACTCCATCTTCCCTAAAGTAGCTCTTACCCTGTCCACTACCTAGCCAGGGGTGATGAGCAGTTTGCAGGCAAGCACGTTGATATGCAGGGTGCACCATATGTGTGGGATTAGCAGCTATAAAGGCTGGAAAGGACAAGCTAGGGGAGGCTTGTGTGTCTCTGGCCTCAGAGCAACCCCTAGAGAGGCACCTGATCATGTAAATCACTCATGAAAAGAGATGACAGGGACAAAAGAGGTAGACCAGGACAGAAAACAGGGCTCCAGGCCCAGTGACAGAGCCTTGGCTCCACCAGCATCTTGTTCTGTGATCTTAGGCCTGAGCCTTCCTTTCTCTGGGCATCAGATCATTGAGAAAATGGTGGGGGCAGGAGGGGGCCTGCTGATTTAAATGAACACCAGGGGCCTTCTAGCTTTGGGACCCTGTGATTTCTTAATCCCTAGGCAGGCAAAGCATTGTGACAATCAGAGCCTGAGGGTCTGGCAATGTGGAACTGTCCCCTGGAGCCTACCTCTGAGTGCCAGGCCCTGGAAGCTGCAGATGGTCAGAAAAAATCAGCCTGGGTTAAAAAGGGCAGAGTAGGGCCTGCAGTTGGGACCCAGGCTAGCTAAGCAAGAATCAGAACTGAGCAGCCATGGACTCGCTGTGGGGAAAAAACTGACCTTCACAGAGAAGATGCCTCAGGTACCTGGGGGAAATGACTCTGGACTATTTGAAGTTTGGCAGAGCCCAGGTACCTACAAAGCTTACCTTCAAGACATGAGTCCTTCTCAGGGCTCCCCTAACCCTGCAGAACACCCGTTGGTCCCTCGAAGCCATGTTCACTCCCTGGCATCTGCCAGCCCCAAGTTTCTCCTTTCTTAGAAGCTGGGCTTCTGTGATGGCTGTTGGTTGTTGGTCTGATCTTCCATAAGATGGGAACCTCTTTGGGGAACAACCTGCTTTCACAGGTGGCCCCCTCTCATGCCCCAGTCCCTGTTGACCTCACCTCAGCTCAGGGCCTGCTAGAAAGCAGGCTTCTAGGGGAATTGTGCATAGAGATGCAGGGGAAGCAGGATGGGGGCTCTGCACCCCAGCCTGGAAGGATAGGGCCATATATGGACAGGCTGCTTAGAAGAGGCGCTGCCAGAGGCAGACTAAGGCTCAAGGACCTGAAAGCTAAGGGCATAGTCTAGGCCATCTTGCTGACCCACTGACCTTGAAGAATAAGTGGCAGTGGGGCAGCTGGTGCAGCATAGCCATGGAAAAGACCTCAGGCAGCAGATAGTCACGCAACAGGTGTGTGAGTGCCTCATGGACAGAGAACTCTGCATTGCACACCCATGTCTTGGCCAGCAGCCAACCACTTCTCGTCAGTGGGCAAGAAGATGGGGCTGTTGGGCCCGGGGGTCTGGCTTAGCTGTAGGAGAGGTCAGTACGGAAAGAGGCATTCATGAGTGTCTGCCAACCACTCAGTTGGACTCTTCCCCACTCCTGCTATGCCTCACTCCCTGCCCAGCTGCTGACCTGGATGGCAAGGGGCAGCAGGGATCCACACATCCCGGGCATGGTATAGCAGGATCATTGGGTCTGCAGAGAATGGAGGCTTTCCATTAATGACATTGGTATGGATACCAGAGAGGATGCTATGATCCACCAGGAACAGAGAGCCCCTCTGAGAATGTGAGAAAAGGAGCCGTGGCTGCCATTCGGCTTTCTAAAAGATGGGGTGGGGAGTGTTCAGGGCCAGGAGAGGAGTATGCATGGGAAAGGGCACACAGCATATAATTGGTCCTCAGCAAATGTTAATACTATCCTTTCTAGCAGGGGATGGGCCTAAAAGTACTGCGATGGGGGTGTGCAGAGCCTGTGTAGGGAGCTAAAGCTCCCCAAATTCAAAAGAGTGCATGAATTGTCTCGGGAGGCCTGCTTGCATAAAAAAGAAAAGGCTGGTTCTGTGGAATTCCAGGAAGAAGAAGATTAAGTATAGCCTAAGGGAGTGTCGAAGGGAGTGTCAAAGGAAGTGTCAATTGTACCTGGATCTTCAGGATGTTACTTTTATTATGTTATTTTGGGATACACAAAGGAACAGATTGTGTTTAAAAGAAGGATAAGAAATAAACTCGGAGAGACAGTTGTGAGATCTGTTCTCCCTCCTGCACCCTGTCTGTCTTCTCTTTTTTCTCAGTCCCCGCTCCCCCATTCAGGTACCCGGTTTGACTTGGTCGGCTGGCTTCCGACAAGCCTGGACCCCTGAACCCTTCATCTTCAGCTCAGTCTGGAAGACTGGTCCTGAGGCCCAGCTTGGAGGCCACCGTGGTATCCCTGACAGTGATGGATCAGCATGGGGTTGAGGCCATTCAGGAACTGGGAGGCAAAAAAGTATCCTCCTACCAGTGCTCAAAAATGTACTCTGCAGGAGAGTAAGGGAGATGGGGACAGGGTCATCCCAGTCCCCAGGTCTCCCCCTGAATTTCACAGCAGAGTTGCTTCTGGGTTCATCCTAGGACCATTCTCTTCTCAGGGTGACCTCCTCTCACCCCTGGGCTTCAGCCACTCCCTAAGAGCAAATCTTAGCCCCTATCCCACCCATCACACTGAAAGTCAAGAAGCCTAAGAGGTCAATCTGGATGTTTGGTTTGGACCTTACTCACCTAGTAGAACATGAATTTTTTATTCTGGAAATTTTGAACAGTTTCTCCGGGAGAAAGTAAAATGTCAGTGGGAAAACTGGAAATCTTGTTCACATTGAATGCTTCAAAAATAAAATCACAGTTGTTTCTGAGAAATTGTTCTCAAAAAGATATTTGAAATATTTTACCAAGAAATACCTTAAGAAGGATAGTTTTCATGTTGGGCTTTATGTAGTTGCATCTAACAAGGAGACTTATGAACTTGTTACTTCAAATTAGTCAAGATAAAGCTTGGATCCAAGTCAGAGGGCTAGGTAAAGCCACCCTTTATAGGGTTTTGCTTACTAATAAGACAAAGGAAGCATCTAGAAATAGATTTCTAGTGTATTGGTGAATAAACAACGCTCTACTCTGTAATAAATAAATAAATAAATCAGCATGTAGGGTGATTTTTCTTCAGAACCACTGTCCTTGAACATTTGTTTACATTCTGACCAACAGCCCCAGATGATCTGAGCTGGCAGAGTCTTCTGAAAGTTGTCATCTAATCCTTCAAGATATAGTTGAAGAAATCAGAGCTCTGATTGGGAAAGGAAATTACTTGATATTTAAAAATGTCAGTTGGATCATCTGAACACCTTTATGATCTTCTCTTGCTTATCTTTACCTCTCCCTCTCTTTCCTTTTCTTCTTCCTTCCTGCCTTCCTTCCTTCCTTCCTTCCTTCCTTCCTTCCTTCCTTCCTTCCTTCCTTCCTTCCTTCCTTCTTCCCCTTTTTCTTTCTTTTAAATTCTAAAATATCGATCAAAGCTATAGATACACATGATTTAAAGAGACAAATAGTTCTATAAATTTTTCATCACCAACAGCTATTCCCTGCACCATTCCTGATGTTTCCTCCTCATCGAAGACAATAAGTTTTATCTATTTTAGTTGATAATCTTGGTATTTACTGCTGAAGAGGAATTTTCACTCAAAAGGCTAACCTTATAATCAGCTCTTTGTTCTGCTTCTGTAGATATGCTTGCCACACAGGCCCTGGGGCAGGGTGACCTCGAAATTGACTAGAGACTCATCCTGCCTTCTGCTTGTTTTGTCTAAACAACAAATGTAACTGCCTGTAACCCATAGCAATTCCCCTGCTTTGTAACTCTTTGTAACTGCCTGCAACACATAGCAACTCCTGTGCTTTGTAACCATCTGAGGACAAATTAACCAATCAGCCCATGCCAACTAAGCCCTATAAAAGCAAATTTGCACCTGAGCTCAGAGCCCAGATCTTCAGAGTGCTAGCTCCTCTGGGACTGCCCATGTAATAAACCTGAGTTCTCCAACTCTCTGAGTTGTATTTGGTTTCTCGCTGGTCTGATTTTTCTGCAACACTGCCACATCTCAAAATAGCATGCATGTATCATCTGTTTATTGATATTTCAGTTTTAGGCAGATACTGACTTCCTACTCTGGAAGACAGAATTGCATTAATTCTCTTTTCTAGCTTTGCTCCTGTTACACTTGGCAAACCTTTCACATCTATCCTTCTACTCAAGACTTTTTTTCATTAAGACTTTAGGCAAACCAGTACTCAGTGTTTGCGTGATTTTACGTACATGCTATTCCTAGGGGAACTTTAGAGTATACTGTAGTTATTTTTCCTTCCCTACAAAACCTTTTACTGTCTCTCTAGGTAATAATTACTTATTTATTATTATGATTTGTCTAGTTTTCTATATATTTTTATAAATTTAACCCAGAACTTCACCACTTGTCTAGATCCCTTCTCAGCATTTCAGACACATGGAATACTCCCAGGCTATCTCCAGTCTTCACTGCTCTCCCTCTAGCCTGCTACTTAGCTGTCATCTGGGCTCTTGCTTCCTCATTATCCTGGAGGTTCCTTTTCCCTCACTTCTGTGCTACAGCTCCTATGTCCTATACCCCATATTTTCTTCTTTCTTGGCTTATTTCCTCATTTTTGTGGTGCATGTCCCTCAAAAGCTACTCCAGAAAGGGTACATGGGAAGGAGAAGTTTTTAAGAGTCTGCATGTCTGGAAATGCCTATCATCTATCTACACACTTGAATGAAAGTTCGGAAATAATTTTTGTTTCAAATTTTGAATGCACTACTTCACTAGAAGTAGTGTTGCTATAAAGAAGCGTAAAGCCATTTGAATTCCTGATTGTTTCCACAGGACCTTATATTCACCCAGTTTTTAGAATCTGTAACTTCACAATTATGCACCATGGTAAAATTTCTTTTTATTAACTTACAGTGCTCTCAGGAGGCCCTTTCAGTCTTGAAACTCTTTTCCTTCACTATTGGATTGTTTCATGATTGTTCCCTTCTCTTTACTTTAACTATTGTCCCTTTTTTGAAATCCTATGATTTAGATATTGGATCTCCTGAACTGGTTCTCCATTTTCTTCTATTTTCTTTACTATTTTCCATCACTTTGCCTTTTGTTTTGTTTTCTAGTAGTTTTCCTTGACTTTCTCTTATAATCTTTTTATTGAATTTTTTATTTCTCCTATCATATTTTTAGTTTCAAGAGATTTTTTCTGTGTATATTTTTAAAAAGTGTTCTGTTCATATTTCAAGGGTATAATATTTTCTCATACTTCTCTGAGGGTTTTTTGTTTGTTTTTTAATTTTTATCTCAGGTTATTAATGACAAAGTATTTTGGATTTTTGTTTCTGATATTTATGGTATAGGCTGGTTTTGGTTATCTTTTGCACAGTAAACCACCCCAAATCAGAGTAACACAAAGAATCACTTATTTTTTAAATAATTTTGCAACTTGGGTAGGGCTCCATGTAATGACCAAAATGGGTTCAAGCTATATTCACCTGGGAGGAAGGCTGGGACTAGAACATTTATACTGGTTCCACTCACATGTCTGGAATGGCTGGCGTTGGCTGGGCCTTTCTCTATCCACATGGTCTCTCATCATTCACTAATCCTACCTTGGCTTCACTACATGGTGCCTGGATCTCAAGAAGACCAAAGCTATAATTGCCAGGCCTCTTAAGGCCTAGGCTAAGAGCTGGCATCAACACCAATTCTGATGCATTCCATTGGTCAAAGCAAGTCACAGGCCAGCCCAGGGTCAGTGTGGAAGGGAAAAATGGACCCTTGATAAAAAGAAGAGGAAAGAATTTGTGGACACATTTAATCTACCACAACACCATTAAAAAAAAAAATCCCTTTAATGCCATTTTAATAGGGCTTGGGGAGGAGGCAAAATCAATCTTTGTGTTAAATCTGGTTTTATCCAGAATAACTTAGAAGATCAACCTGTTGCTTTTCTCCATCTCTAATTTCCCACTGGTTTCATTTATAGCCCTCCATTCTATTACCTTTCATTGTTTTCTGTGTACTTCTGCTGAAGAAGGGTGTACTTTGAAGGAGCAATTTTGTGGGGAGTCATAAGAAGATAGAGCTATAGCAAAAAGAGGTGGGCCTTTGTAAAATATTTGCGTTCATTTTTGTTTTATTTTTTGTTCTCGTTTTTGTTTAAAATTTTTTTTTTGCTTATTTGTCTGTTTTCATTTGTTCTTATTTGATTTTTATTGTTTGTTCTAGTTTTTTTTTTTAATTTGAAAAATTATTTTAAAAAAAGTAGTGACCAGAAGGTAAGGGAGAGGAAATAATAAGGGTGATATATTCTTTTGATAAATTTTTCTGGGAAGGGGAGCAGAGAAATGGGGCAATAACAGGGAGTATGGGATCAAAGGAGAGTTTCTTCCAAGACAAGCAATTCTTCTTACAATGCTGACTTCACATTAGAATTTCTAAGGACATTTGAAAAAGCAATGCCCAGGTCTCTCCTCAGAGTCTGGGTATTGGGCCCAGGTAATTGGTACATTTTAAAGCCTCCTAAGTGATTCTAATGTGCAGCCACTGTTGGGACCCACTACCCCTAAAGCATGTTTATGTTGTTGGGGATGAAGGAGGGAAACTGATGCAGGAGAGACAAGTGCTAATCTCAAGTAAAATCCTGAGAAAGTGAAAGGGGTTGGACCCAGGGCCCAAGTGGGGACACTGGCCTCTCATGGGTGCAACAAGTAGGACCATAATTCTAACTCAAGTTTTTTTAGCAATATACTTGGCTATTGCAACTGAAGTATCTAGGGATAGAGTGTGTGATAGACACAACGAATTAGCTATCCAATATTTGTTCTCCCTTCTCCTTTTTTCATAGAACCTAAGTTTGTTCAGGGCAGGAAGATGGTCAGCCTTTGGTGCTAAATCCACACCACAACAATCAGGAGAAGAGAGGGAGTTTTTGTTTTGTTTTGCTTTGCTTTGTTTTCAGGTAGCACCTGTTGTCGAAGCCAAATATGACAATTTTATTCTCTGCCTCCTCAGCCTTGTGATTGCAATGTGGCTGCTCCAGATATGACTAAAACCTACTGTCTGTCCATTTCTTCTTTCTGCCTTCTGCAGAGTTGGCTTCATCCCTGGGATCCATGCGGTACTGCTATTCCAGACCTCACATCCTAACACCACACCAACCAGAAGAAGAGAGGGAGTTTTATTTTGTTTTGTTTGTTTTGTTTTCAGGTAGCATCTGTGAAAGAGAGCTGATGCTTCTCTTTCCCCAAACCCTGGCAAATGTCTTCCCATTTCTTCCTCGTTCATTGCTCTAGATGGATTACACTGCAATCCCTAACCAACCAATGTGGCCCGTGGATAGGACACAGTGGGTGACTTAAGCCAACCAAGGTATATCCCTGGAGTTGGAGATGGGGTCATTTCCACTCCAATGACACAGTTGACAATGGGAATGGATGGTTTCCTGAGGGAAACATGAGGGGCTGGTACTGGAAGGAGGGGAAATGAAGACTAGGCTGCAAAGCACAGCAGAGCAGGGACACGCCTTCCATTGTAAAAGACAGGGGTTAGGGCTGATGGGTGCAGTCACAGAAGGGTCCATTGTCTGGGTAGAAGATAATGTGGGAGCTCCTTCATGGTTATTTCGCTTTGTCACTGAGATATGAATAAAGTCATCAGTGAAAAGGGATGTGGGAATTCTTCTGTGTTAGGTCCTGCACTGGATGCTGGGGACGAAAGGATAAACAAAACAAAGTCTTTACTCTCCAGCAGTTCCTGATTTTATGGGAAAACCCCGGGGCCCAAGGGAGCCTAAAGAAGGGTATATGGATGGCAGTGCCTGTGCCCCTTATTCTGGTGATAACATCCACATTTTCATGTAGGGAATAATCCCTTGCCCATTGTCAGCCGACATGGATACAGTGGAGCTGACTTTACCTTCTGGCTCCAGAGGCAGGCATATGGTCCAGTTCTGCCCAAACAGATTTGGGCAGTGCTTGGGAACTGATTCAGTAAAGAATAGGTCGTCTTGTCCAGGCCAGTAAGAATCAGCCCTGGGATAAGGAATGTAGTCAGCAGTAATATAATGGCTATGTGTAGAGCCAGAGGGGCATTTAGGTTGCTTCCATATCTTGGCTATTGTGAACAACACTGCTGTGAACATAGGGGTGCATATATCTTTATGCATTAGCGTTTTGGTTTTCTTTGAATAAATACCTAGAAGTGCAATTGCTGGGTTAAAAGGTATATCCATTTTTAACTTTCTGAGGAACCTCCAGACTGTTTTCCATAGTGGCTGTACCAATTTGCAATCCCACCAACAGTGTATTAGGGTCCCCTTCCCCCACATGCTTGACAACACTTATTTTTTGATTTACTGATGATAGCCATTCTGACAGGTGTGAGGTGATATCTCATCATGGTTTTAATTTACATTTTTCTGATGACTGGTGACCTTGAGCATCTTTTCATATATCTATTTGCTGGCCATTTTTGTAACCATTTTGGGGTAGCATGCTTGAAAATGAAGACAATACAGAGGAAACCATAGCTGAGTAATAGGGATCTCTCATATGTCACCTGGATACGGGTGCCTGCAGTGAAATGTAATACACATGGCCTTTTTGGTTACATAAGCCAAAAGGTTTTTTAAAAAAGGAAATTGAATTCTTAATAGAAGAATCCTGATTAGTACAGCGATCCATCTCAGACATGGGAGTGGAACATATCAGAGGAAGCTTCCTTCAGGTAAGAATGCTCATACTGAGTTTTGTAGGGTTAGCAAGAGTTAGTCAGATGGAGGTGACGTAAGTGCTCTGTAAATCCCACTTGCCACCATATCTGTGGATTTGATTTGTGAACTGAGAACATCAGATTCCTCTCTCTCTTCTGTCTCACTCATCCTCACATCTTCCACTTCTTGCTTCCCTGTCATACATCCCACTAAATAGATCACTTAGGCAAAATCAATCTTGTCAGGTATTTATTCAGCAAGTATATCTTAGGAGGCTACTCCAGGTAATGCACTAAATTGGGCATCACATGGGAAGGGAAGGATGAGTGACAAGGTTAGAGAGCAGACATGGCAAGCATTCAGCCCTTTTCCATTCCACACCCACAGCAGACATTATTAACTCATTAGTTATTAACTCATTATTATTAATGAGTTAATAATGTGTTTTTAATTATATATTATTAATAATGAATTAATAATGTGTTTTTCTTCTTGAGCCCAGATGTGGCCTCAAAATCTTTGTCATCATAGCACCCTGGACAGGCACAACCAATGGATTGGAATTGGCATTTAAGATGAAACCTACTGTGATCCTCGGGGTAAGCTGTGGCCCAGGGCAATGTGGATCCAAAATAGAAGAGAGACAGGACTGAATTACTCTAGAGACTGGGGAGATTGAGTTAATTAGGACTCTTTTATTTGTAAGTAACAGACATCCACAAGAGAGAACTTGAGCAAAAAGGAGACTTTATTATGAAGACATAAGGCCAGGGATACAATTGGGCCTCAGAGATAACCTCAGGGCAGAGACTGGAGCATTGTAGGAACTAAAGAAATTCTCAGTCTCTCTCCCTCTCTTTTCTCTCTCTCTCTCTCTTTCTTCCTCAAGCAATTCTTCCTGTTTCCAAGTCCATATGCAGAGATAGCTGCCACAGAGTTCATAATGTCTATATATTCTTTATCTAAAAGAGTAAATAGGTTTCGAAGTGTCTTGGTCCAAATTCCAAGTTCCCCAGCAAAGGGTTTTCATTGACCCAGTTTGGGACAGGGACCCACTCCTGATCCAATTACCCCTGTTTGGGAGGAAAGGGCCACACAAAATGCCACGTTGGCTGTGTCCACATAACCATGTTGATGACACTGATGAGCTGTGGAGTAGTGAGGATTTTTCAGAAGTGTGTAGGGAGGTCATTTCTGGGCAATATAAAACCCTAAACAATAAATATCCCCTGTATAATTCAAGAGAGACTTCTTTAAGGAGGTGAGTTTTCAACTAGTTATAAAAAATTTTGTCTATGGCCATGCCACTCTGAACAAGCCCAATCCTGGAAGCTAAGCAGGGTCAGGCCTGGTTAGTACTTGGATGGGAGACTACCTAGAAAGGCCAAGTGATGTAGGAGTAAAAATAAAAATAAAAAATAAAGGATTGTAAGCTGATTGCAATCTGTGAGGTCAACCAAGGGTTGCCTTGCCTAAAAAAGAAAAAAAACATACAATTTTAATAGGCAGAGCTGAACAAATAAGATATTTTACACTGTTAGATAGGACAGGAATCTCAAGGTCTGGGCAGCTCTTACTAAATGCTGTTCTTGCTAAATGTTAAAATGTAGCACAGTATTTTGCAGATACAGCTGTAAACAGGATGAGCTTAACAGGACAACCTATAAGTGTATCCAACTCTAAAGAAGAAATCAACATGTAATTAATCAAACTGTGTGTATAAGCAATGGCTAAGCCTTACTTCGGGGAGACAGAGATTTGGATGTGAATCTCCTGTCTCCTTTACTCGCTGCAAGTAAATAAAACTACTTAATGACAGCCACATCTTGTTCTTGAATGGAACACCCCAAGCAGTGAACTCCTTGAGTTCAGTAACAAAACTAGTTTGATAAAATATGAAAATATATTGGCTTAAATAATTGGAAAGTTTGGAAGTAACTGACCTCAGGCCTAGATAGATTCAAATGACCAAAACATGTGTCAGGAATTGCTCTTCCTCAATATTTCATTTCTGATTTCTTCTGTGTTGAATTGTGTTGACTCGTTCTCAGGCAGACTCTCTCCAAGTGGTAGTAGATATGGTTACAGCAGCTCTGAGCTTCTATCCTGCCAGCTTAGCTGAAGAGGAATTTTCACTCAAAAGGCTAACCTTATAATCAGCTCTTTGTTCTGCTTCTGTAGATATGCTTGCCACACAGGCCCTGGGGCAGGGTGACCTCAAAATTAACTAAAGACTCATCCTCCCTTCTGCTTGTTCTGTCTAAACAACAAATGTAACTGTCTATAACCCATAGCAACTCCTGCACTTTGTAACTCCTTGTAATTGCCTGCAACCATAGCAACTCCTGTGCTTTGTAACCACTGAGGACAAATTAACCAATCAGCCCATGCCAACTAAGCCCTATAAAAGCAAAGTTGCACCTGAGCTTGGGGCCCAGATCTTTGGCCTCAGGTAATAAACCTGAGTTCTCCAACTCTCTGAGTGCTACTTGGTTTCTCATCAGTCTGATTTTTGCAACATCTCTGCAACATAGCAACCCCCAAAGATCATGTCTCCCTTTTACTAATCCTAGCAAATGTCCTGGGGCTGACATGGAGAGGCTATGTGAAAGCACTCTGGTCAACAATCCCAGCTGAGTGCAGCCTTTGAGTAATCCCAGCTCAGCTATCTGTTGTTTCAGTGAAGAAATCTCCAATGATTCCAACTCTAAGACATCTGAGCCACCCTCAGCCATTCCAGTGCTCCCAGATGACAGCCCAAGCATCAGGGATCTGAGACAAGCATCCCAACTCTGCTCTGGAGGAATTCTTGACCCACAGAAGCATAATAAAATGGTTGTTGTTTTATATATTTTTTAAAAGTCCTGGAGCTGACTCCCATTAAACTGGCCTTGATCACGTACTTTGAAGCAGGAGATGGAGTTAGCCCCATACAAACTACACAGACTGAGGCTGGGATGGGTGGATCCCCAAAGAAAAATCAGCTGTAGTTACTAAAAAAAGCAGTCAAAAACAACATGTATCTACTCCACCTTTTCTGGGAAGAGTTCCTTTCAGAAACCACTTGTCAGTGGGTTGCTGACCTGACTTATTTAAAAACTTTCAGCAAAGATTTAGAGGTCTTCCTAAATGGAGTGACTTCTTCTGGCTATCCATTACTGGATAGCAAACTACACTAGAACCTACAGGCTTAAAACAACAGCCATTTTATTATACCGCATGATTTACAGGACAGGAATTTGGGCAGGGCTCTGCTCAGTGATTCTCTTATTTCATGTGGTACTGACAAAGATTCTTGTTGATATTCAGAGTATATGTGTTGCAGAAAAGTTGCAAAAATCAGACCAGGAGAAACTAAGCACTGGGAGAGTTGGAGAACTCAGGTTTATTATGCCAGCGGTCCCAGAGGAGCTAGCTCTCTGAAGATCTGGGCCCCAAGCTCAGGTGCAACTTTGCTTTTATAGGGCTTAGTTGGCATGGGCTGATTTGTTAATTTGTCCTCAGATGGTTACAAAGCATGGGAGTTGCTGTGTGTTGCAGGCAATTACAAAGAGTTACAAAGTGCAGGAGTTGCTATGGGTTACAGGCAGTTACATTTGTTGCTTAGAAGAACAAGCATAAGGGAAGATGAATCTTTAGTTAATTTCGAGTATGGCCTATGCAGCAAGCATATCTACAGAAGGAGAACAAACTGCTGATTAGCCTTTTGAATGAAAATTCCTCTTCATATGGACTGGAATAAAAGGCTCCGGAAGACTTTGTTTATATGTCTGACAACTTGAAGTAGATAGCTAGAATGCTAGACTCAGCTGAGACAGTCAACAGATACACCTGAGCATGCTTCTTCAGCATGGTGGTCTCAGGGGAGTCAGACTCCTTAACCTAGTGACTGAGGGTCTCAGATGACAGAGTTTCTCATGATAATCTAGCTTCAGAAATCCTAGAATGTCCCTTCTGATACATTCTATTGGTCAAGCAAGTCACTAAGTCCAGTGTTGATTCAAAGGAGGGGAAATAGACCCCACTTTTAGTGGGAGGAGTAGCAAATAATGTCATTTTTATCTTCCAAAGTCCTCATAAACACTCTGATATCATGGCATAATGACAAAATGTTGGAAAATGGGAGTTAAGTAGGAAGAATCTGTCCATTTTATTTGTTCTGCCTACAAGAGAGTGATTATGTTAGGCAGGTTCTTTTGGGTGGGGCTAAAGAGACCTACACAGGCTATTTCAGATAGCCAAGCTTAGTGTAAGGGTGTATGAACACAGGAACACAAGTAGAACAGGAGCTCAGGAGGAATTTCAGGACTTTAGTCTCAAAATTCTGGCCAGTCCTGGGGTCTCGACATCCTGAAGGCATAGTTGTCTCTGTGACTTGTTTATTACAATGACTCCACTCCTCATTCCCTCACCCTCTGGATATCTTTCCCTGCCTCACATCTTTCCTTTACTATATATAACCCCTTATTGCTCTGATTCTAACTCCTGGCTCTTCTCAACTAGCCCTTTTAACTTCATTTCCCTGCTGCTGACCTGTGCCATGCACTCTGCATTTCCCTGTTTAGATTTCCAAGAGAGAATCCAATTGGCCCAGTTCATCTTTCTGGGACTGGGGACCATCATTGGTCGCACATCAACCAATGGTTTAGTTGGGCTTGAGTTAGGTGGCAACCACTGATCCAATCAGCTGGGGTTGGATGAAAGCAGGGTGATGCCCTGGGGTAGGACTTAACCAGGGCTGTAGATGAGACATTTTCACTCGAGTGTGGCCTGGAGGTATGCTTGGTCAGTACCATGTGACATGTCTAGAACAGAGATGTTGACAGAAAACCTGGAAAAAATATTTCTTTCCCTCTGGTTCCAGCCATCAACCAACCCCTCATTAACATTTGAGGAGGCTGACCCCTATCACTGATGATGTGTAGGAGGTTGGGAGTGAGCGAGGGTGAAGGTGAACCTGATGAGAAAAGCCTCACTGGACACAGCTCATTAGTCTTTCCAAGACGCATTCCTTGTCCTTGTATCTGAGGTACCTCACCACGTTCCCCACAACACCCTGAATCTTCTGCCAACATGTCTTGTACCAGATGCTTTGCAAATGTAAGGACTCCTATCCCTAGTGAAAGGCTGGGTCCTCTAAGCTGTCTGGTGATTCTTTTATACATCTTCCAACAGACGAATCCAAGTCATTCAAAATCCTGGTCACCTTCGGCTAGTGTGGGGTCTGTCCTGATGGGAGAGGAAGTGGGCCTTGTCCTTGCAAAAGCTGAACTGGCCGCAGCACTGCTTATAGGTCCCAGACCTCTGGCCCACCTCTACCTTTCCTGAGCATCCATCTCCCCTCCCCAAGCCCTGTGACGTCTCCTCATCTCCCTGTGCTATTTGGTTTCTTGGTCCCCTCTGGCGCTGCATGCTAGGTCCTTGAGGTCTGAGAATGCCTAACACAAGGAGTGGCTCTTTCCTTAGGGACTCCATACTCAGGGAATCGAGTCCCTAGGAGGCTGGAGACCTAGGTGATCTGGGACTCCATAGAGACTCCCTTCCTCCTGAGCTCTCTCTCTGACTCCTACCCTTGCCAAAGCTATCTCAAATCTTCACCTGACTTCCCATTCACTCATCTTGCTACTGACAGACACATGGCCATTCTCGTCCCTTGCAATACCAAGAACACAGGCAAGGAAGCTCTTTAGCAGTCTTTTCTTCCCACTAAACACTTGTGAGCTCCACTTCTCCTACTCCTGCTTCCTGCCTCAGAGGAAGAGGCTTCTGCTCTCTAAAGCTACTCCCATTTCTTCAAGGACTTAGTCCCATCAGTTTTTGCCTCTTTATTAATAGCATAGAGTTTAAGGCCTTAGGAAAATTCTAATCCTGACCATCATTTAGTAACCAGGTGACCTTAGCTAGGTAATACTACCTTGCTGAGCCTCAATGTTATTATCTTTAAAATGGAGTTATAACAGTATCTGACTCATAAGGTTGTTGAGGGTATTAAATGAACTTTCATAAGTAGAGTGCTTAGTACAGTTTCTGGCACATAGGAAGCACTCATTAAAACAGTGCTCCTTCCTCTCTCCCCTCCCTCTTTAGGCTCTGAAGGTGACCTCACCTCCTATTTTACTGTGAAAACAGAAACCTCCAATGGAAACTCCTACTCCCTGGCCATCTGTCCTACTTGAATCCTTGTACAAGCCCCTACAACCCCACCCAAGGAATTCCATTCTGCTGTGCCTGCATCTGCCCCACTGAACACAGGAATTCTGCTCTGGTCACTCTTTCAGTGTCTCCCTCTCCACTCACTCCTTCCCATCAGCTATTAATGGGCAAAAATCTCTCTCTTCTTAAAAAAGAAACACAACATCTCTACTTCTCCTGTCTCCTTTCCGGTTCCTGAAGGAATGTCTTGTACAGCTGTAACATCACAGGGTATATCCTCTGGACTTCTCTGGGAGTCACTGACTCCTGGAAGGACTGTTTTCTGCCACCAGCTTTGGCCTTGGTATGATCCACGATGATCCAGTCCAGCTACCTCAGTGTGCATGGGTGTTGCCCTGTGCTCAGGCATCAGGGCCAAGGGAATCCACCCAGATGGAGACAAGACTGGGGGTCTATTCTCTAGGGGCCAGGAAGGCTTCAATTACTTGGGGGCAGTATGGAGGATGAAGTTCTCAGTACTGGTTCCTTCTCTTCCCCTTCCAGGGCCTGCTGAAGTTGTTCTGGGGGGTTTTGCTGCAGACTTTAACACTACTATGAAATACCTTAAGCTTGTTTCAACTAGGACTACCATCCTCCCTGGCAGAGTGTGGCAAGAACTCTGGGTGCCCATCCATCCTGAGATAAAAGCTAAGCCTTTGGGGAAGTGACTTCAAGGATCATGGTGGAGATCTGCCAGTGACACGAGAAACCATGCGACCCCAAATCAGACAGTCTGTGATGGTAGTAATAAAGAAGTGCTCAAGGAGGCACATTGCTTGGGAGTGGGTAGTTAGGACAAAGAGAGAGGCCTAAAGATGCTGTGCTGCCAGCTGTGCCAGCCAATGATAAAGAGAATAAAGGTGAGGCAAGACTATATATTAGGTAGTTGTGGACATTTATACGTGTGGTTTGGTGGTTTGAATGATGAGGTAGAGTAGAAGGGAAAGTCCTCTGTTGAACTTGCAGTCAGGAGCACATTTTAATCAAATGAACCAACATTTTGTCACAATAAAACATCATGAGAATTTTATGGTATAAAACAGAAGTTAATTTTGCTGACATTAAAAAATGGTGTATGGTCTTAAAAAAACAAGAAAAGGAAGAACGAATGAAGCCTAAAGTCAGAAGAAGGAAAGAAATAATCAAAATTAGAGCAGAAGTAAATGAAATTGAAAACAAAACAAAACAATAAATGCAAAAAAGAGCTAGTTCTTTGAGAAGGTTAATAAAGTTGACAAATCCCTAGCTAGACTCATATATAACACCAAATTTAATAACCTAGAAGAAATGGACAAGTACTTAGAAAGATACAACCTTCCTAGACTGAATCAAGAAGAACTGGAATATCTAAATAGACTGATCAGCAGTATGGAAATTGAAACAATCATCAAAAACCTACCAAAAAGCAAAAGTCCAGGACCAGATGACTTCGCCAGTGAATTCTACCAAACATTCAAAGAAGATTTAATACCTATTCTCCTCAAACTCTTCCAAAAAAATCAAAGAGGAGGCAATACTTCCTAACTCATTTTATGAGGCCAATGTTACTCTGATACCAAAACCTGGTAAAGATAACACAAAAAGAGAAAACTACAGACCTATATCTCTCCTGAACACGGACGCAAAAATCCTAAATAAGATACTAGTGAAGCAAATACAGCAACATATTAAAAAGATTATACACCATGATCAAGTGGGCTTAATCCCAAGGGCACAAAGGTGTTTCAACATATGCAAATTGATTAATGTGATACACCACGTAAACAAATTAAAAAATAAGAATCATATGATCCTATCAGTAGATGCAGAAAAAGCCTTTGACAAGATACAGCATCCATTTATGATCAAAACACTTAACAAAATTGGTATAGAAGCAAAGTACTTTAACATAATAAAGGCCATATATTATACCTTCAGCCAACATTATACTGAATGGTGAAAAACTAAAAACCATTCCTCTAAGACCAGGAACAAGACAAGGCTGTCCACTATCACCACTGTTATTCAATATAACATTGGAGGTCCTAGAGAGTGCAAAGAGATAAGAGAAAGATAGAAAATGCATCCAAATAGTAAACAAAGAAGTCAAATTGTAATTATTTGCAGATGACATGATTCTCTTATAGAAAACCCTAAAGACTCCACAAGAACACTACTAAAAACAATAAGCAAATACAGTAAAGTTTCTGGATACAAAATCAATGTTCAATAATCCATAGTATTCCTATATTCTGATAACGAATTGTCAGAAAAAGAAGTGGAGAAAATAATTCCTTTTGCAATTGCAACAAAAAGAATAAAATACCTAGGAATAAATCTAACGAAATATGTGAAGGACCTATATGATGAAAACTACAAGACTCTATTAAAAGAAATCGAAGAAGATACAAAGAAATGGAAAGATATTCCGTGTTCTTGGATTGGAAGAATCAGCA
>NW_006442497.1:3865760-3872290 GCF_000325575.1 Pteropus alecto | reverse complement strand
AGAAAGAAATTTAACTATGGGAGGTGAACACACAGTGTAAATATATATATGCCTTACTGTTAAAGTGTACAGCTGAAACTTATTGGATTTTGTTAACCAATGTCACATAAAAATTAATTAGTTAATTATTTTTTAAAACCTCAAAAAGAAAAAAAAATGGTGTGTGGTAACAACCTATGTACCTGATTGTGTAACCCATTCATGAAATGCATGTTAATTCTATAATAAGGTATTAAGTGAAACTTTTCCTGTGGCCACAGAATTATAACTAGCTGAAACTATTAAGTACTAAGTAGTCCACATTCTAAAGAAGTCAATAAATGGCTCGGCTACTACTGTCTGACCCCTATTCCAATGCTTTTCTAAGAGTTTGTGCAACTGGCTCTGCCATAATCTAAACTCCCACTTCCCACTCCCCAGGTCACCTAGCAGATGACTGATGGGAGAGGGAGAGAGTAGATGTTGGTGGGATACAGCATCTGGCATGGGGGCTACTCACTAGAAATGTCAAGTTCTCTAGAAAAATCATTTATGGAGACTGGAGGCGCCTTTGGAGGTGTGAAATGGGCATCTCATTGCCGGCTGGGTGGAGCTGGGCTGCAGAACACAGAAAGTAGTCATTGCAGGGGCCTGGGAAGAAAGCAGGTAGCCCCTGGCCCAGTCCCCTGTGGCCTGAGAGTATGAGAAAGAGGATAGTTCCTGTGGCTCCTCTTGAAGGAGGATGGAGGTCAATGGATGAACTAAATCTGGGAGCTACCCAGGCTTCCCAGGCAACCATGGGACACACAGGAGCTGTGGTACCCAGAGAAGCACATAAGGGTGCCTACCACTGTTAGGCTAAAGAAAAACATGGCTGCTGCTTTCAGAGGGGTCTAGTGATGATGTAGGCTGGGTGGGAGCTGAACGCCAACTCCCAAGGGATCACACTGATGGATCCAAATGTTGTGGGGACCTGAAGTTTTTCTAATTTTTGAAGCCCTTCTCTAAGAAAAAGCAAACAAAATTGGCTAAGGGGGTTTGGAAGGGGATTGTGTGGGTGAGGGGCAGTGAAATTTCAGCTTTATTCACTTCATAGTGAACCCACCTTTGTATATGCCCATGTGGGCAGGGACCCCCTCCTCAGCCCCCCACCCTTACCTAATGTTGGAGAGATGAGGAAAACTTCCCCAATGGAGACCAGTTAAGCTTTTGCTGTGTTTCCCACTTGAAGAGTAAAGGGGCAGGTTTCCCAAGATTAAATTATTTACCCATGTTCCTCCTTTCCTGACTATGGAGCCAGAGTTGCGGGAGGAGGAAAGAAGCAGACATGTAGTCCCGCTGCCCTCGGATCCCTGAAAGGTGTGGTGAGGAGCAGACATTTAGAGTGGATAGGAGACTGGAGTTTTCAACTGGTCTAGAGTTTTAAGGGCACTGTTTGGCGAAATATAAAATGTGTTCATGTTCATATTCCACCAAGCCGAAACTCTTTAATAATCTGTTTACACAGATGTTGATTTGGAGTTTAAATTGCACTCTTGCAGAAAAGAATCAAGGCAGCATGAAGAATCTCCTGAACACCGTAGAGAGGCACCAAGGTCCAGAGTCTGAACTCTTGGGTTTGCTTCTTGATCTCGAGATTTACCAGATATGGAGTCTTTGACAAGTCCTTTCACTACTAGGGCCTCAGTTTCCCCGTGTGCAGAATGGTTGTATGAGGATTAGAGGATTAGAGGTGTGTGAGGATGTGCATTTCAAATGGCAGAATCAATGTTCCCTGTGAGCAGAATGGGTAAATGCTTGAACACCACGCCCTTCTTTGGTCCAGGCCCAAAGACCTAGGCTCAGGGTGAGTGGTGAGGTGGAATATCCCTGGTGGAGGTGACAAATGGATAGGCGAGTCTCTAGACGTGACAAACAACCCCTGCCCTGCAGGAACCTAGGTTTCCCAGAAATCATAGCTGTTCTCAATTTCTCTACTCCCTCCCCCCTCCCACCCCTCAGGGAGCAGAGAGAACCATCTGCCTCACCCTTAAGCTCCCTGTCAAAGTCTAGTCACTTAACTCATAAAGATGTTGACAGATAGTGCTGTGCTGAGCTTAGAGACCAACCACACTTTCATTTGCATCATCTCCTCTGAGGCAGGACCTGATTCCTCCATCTTCTAAATGCTGAGCACAAGAGCCCTGACAAGCCTATGAGGCTGTGTGCATTTTCTCACTCCAGATCCTAAACTTTCCCTGAGTTAGGTTCCCCATAAATGGACTTTTCAGGAACAGTCATATCTGAGGGGAAGGGTCCGGGCTGACTCTCTGTGGAGTCATAGCTTGGAATCTGTTGTTCTCTCCCTCATTCATTTTTTACTCTCCTCCTCCCTCCCAAGCCATGTCTTCCTCTTTTCTTTCCTATTAAACCAGTCTAACCCCACTGCACTCCATAAAATTGTCTATCAGGACAATTTTGACTATTAACAACAAAAAACACAGTTTAATCTAGCTTAATCAAAGAAAACAGTTTGTTAGTCCATGGTATCCAAGCCAGCTGGATCTGGCTTCAGGTACAGATAAGTGTAGAGTCTCAAACCGTGGCAACAGACTTAGTCTCTGCCCATCTGTTGTTTCTGCTCCTTGTCTTTGTGGTGGCAAAACCATTCACTGTCCCATCTTCTCAGCAACCCCCAAGAAAAAAGACTTTTTCACTTGGCTTCCAGCAATGTCTCAGCACTGAGTCTCTTTTGGCTGGCCCAGGTCACCTGCCTATCCTTGAAGAATCCCTGCTGCCAGAGGGATGGAATGATTGTTCAGGACTGGAAGGGGAGGTTTGGGGTTAGTTCTACCCAGTTCCACAGTGACTAAGAGTGGGGCAGGGATGGTTGCCCCTCATTGAGCAGGATGGATGCTGGGAAGGCAGAACAACCAATGTCCATTATGAGTCATCATATCAGAAACATCGGGCTTAGAGCAGGAACAGCTGGGCTCAAAGAAAATGAATGACTAATGCACTGGTCACCCATTGGTGGCTTTGGGATGGTCTGTCCTGCTCTAATACCCCAGTGGCTGACTCTTGAAGGGTCAGAGGTGGAACGTGGGTTGTTGGTGAGGTCCTAACCAGAGACCAATGGACCTTAAGTTCTCTTTTTGGGGACCCTGCTCCTTTAGTTTTGGCCTCTGGCTTCCATGGGTCATGGGTCATGGCCATAAAAATTTCTGTCCTTCTATTCCTTCTTCTCTCCTGCCTACTACTGAGGGATGAGGCCACACCACCCATTTCCAGAGCCTCAGAGTCCCTGGTATTTTCTAGAAGACTAAAAGGCCTGAGGCTTCCCTGCTTGGTCCCCACAGGCAGACCCCTGAGCAAGGGAGTTTCTAGGAGGGTGTTGGCACAAGCTCACCTCCCCCTGTGTAGGCCATCTCTAAGATTCACCCCTATCTGAAGCCGTCCTTGGCAATGCCAGGTTTAAACACTCTGGAAATGGGGTGTTTGGACCTCCCAGGCCACAAGGAGCACACACCATGAAACGGAAGCAAGTATGTATTTATTTCAGCCCCCATCCTCCCAGGACCCGACACCACAGCACATGGCCTAATATCCATAGTGCACAGTCCGGAAGATCCCGGTAAACACAGCCTCACAATTCAGCATCACAGATCCCCCAAAAGGCAGTGCCTGGGGTCCACTACAGGTGGGGTTGGGGAGCAGGGCCCAGACCCTAAGGAGCAGCACAGAGAAAAGGCGCCAGGTGAGCCCCGAGACACGATGTGGAGTCCTAGATATGGGATTGAAGCAGCAGCTGCAGGAGATGCCTGCTTTGGCCATCACTGGTCCCAGCTACAGAGCCATCCCAAAGGCCAGGACAGCCCCAACTGCAGACTCCTGGCACTGGCCAGCTGGCAGAGGTAGTGTAAACACATTTGAAGGTGGGGAGTGCCTAGTGACCAAGCCAGGTGCTCTCTGGGCTGGGAGTTGCCCAGGTCCCAGGAACAACAGGGGGTAGGTAGTAGGTAGAGAGGACTCTAGTCAGAAGTTAGCAGGGTTCTAGGATATTGACTGGGCCCAGGAAAAATGGATCTACGGAAATGGAGGAAGTACAGAGAAAGGCAGGGAGAAACTGCCGGGCATGGAGAGGACACTAAGGACAGAGAAAGAGACTAGCGGTAGAGAGATGGGGAGAGTGAAAGAGGGAGAGACAGGGATAGAGAAAGGAGGAGCCTGGGGGACAAAGAAGAGACTGAGGCTTAATTTTTCCCCTTCTCTTCTCCCACTCACTCTGTGAGCTCTGGGGTAGGTGGTCTCTGAGTTGTCCTATCTGGAGAGGAAGACAGGGCTATCCTCTAGCAGGCTCTTCCCCCAGTCACACCTGTTCATTTGAGACTGAGGCCTGGTAGCAAGGCTAAGCTGAGAGTGGGAAGGGACCTGCTCAGCCCTGCCCGCCCCACTCCTACCCCAAATTGGGTTTGGGCCCCAGCTCACCTTCCTCCTCCTCTGGGCAGTGCCCTGCTTCAGCCTGCCCATACTAACCCCACTGCACCCCAGGTAGAGTCTTCCCAGAGACTGAATCACAGGCCATTAACTACCCCAGGCCCCTCACAGGCAGGAGGAAGGGAAGGAGCAGGAAGGGATGGAGTGGAAGGGAAGAGGCTGGGGAGTGAGAGCGACATCCACTCTGCCAGGTTGAGCACCAGCAATGCAGAGTCTGCCCTCAATCCCTGGGACCTAAGTACAGAGAAAATCTGAAGAGAGTAGTTTAAAGATGTACATAATTTAAAAATATTGTGTGTACATCAGGGTTTAAAAAAAAATCTTTAATTCATCATTTCCAAATTCGGTTAAAATGTTTTTTTTTAATTGCACTAAATTACTCACTATAGCAGCACCACCTTAAATAACCAGGACCTACAAGTGCTGAATTTTAGATTTCTCATACATTCTTTCTCTACCTTTAGGAAGAAGGGAAAACCACTAAGCTTGTGAATTTTACAAATCAGGTGAAGCAACTTCCAGGAGGACTTGCAACCCTAATATCAGTTACTCCAGGAATCCTGAGTTCAAATGCCTGCAGGTGCTGTACAGGTACAAAGATGTTTAGAAAATTTGGTGTCTTGGAGTCCACGGGGAATGGTGAGGACCATGAGAAGTGAAGAGTGAAACCCTGGGGAAGGAACAATCGCTCTTTCGTTACAGCAGAAAGTCAGTAGTTGCCCCTGTGTGGTGCTTTTGATTTCAGAGAAGAGGGAAATTTGGTATACATTTTTAAAATATGGTATCTCTTGGTTTTTAAATGTTAGCTCAAAATAAAATCACCCTATAGGCCAAAGAGAACAAGTCTCAGGGCCAGTTTCTGGCATGGTTTTTATGAAATCTTAGAGATTCTGAGATTTTAGGGATCTAGGATCATTTAGTTTCATAATTCAAGAACTTTAATGGGCATATAAGCACTCTGAGGGAACTTGTTCAAGTGTAGATTCTGAGTTAATAGGTCTGGGCCTGAGATTCTGCATTTCCAACAAGCTCCCAGGTGATATCCCACTGCCACTAGCCCACCAACCACACATGGCATAGTGTGGATTTAGTTCATCATCATTCCACCTAAGAATTCCCTCTGACTGTTATATCCTTAGTCAAGGATGTTTCTTGTTCTACTTGCACACCTCCAGAGACTGGATGCTCATTACCTGTAGTAGCTGCCTGCGTGGATACAGCTGCTGCTAACTTCTACCCCAGTCTGCAGCAATAGGGATGGACACCCAGTCAAACAAGCCAAGGCTCAGGCTCTGGAACATCAGAGTTCCACCACAGAAACTTCAGCTGGGGACTTACAAGAATGGGAGTTGACGCTGCAAAGATCTAAGCAGAGAGGATACTCTGTCCACCTGCCTGCTCAGCAGCACCCACTTAAACAGAGAATACTACTGTCCCTTGGCTATTCTGGTTAGTAAAGGTTTGGTGCAATTTGTTTACCTTCCTTTTGCCAAGCCCTCAAAGCAAGCTTTTCTCTGCACTTAGGCAAGTTACATGGTTATCACAGGTGAAGTAGCCAGTTTATGTCTGGTGGGGGATAAAGAAGGGATTGACACTTGAGGCTAAACCAAAGCCCTTGCATCCTCAGGCCACGTGACAACCCTTGTTCTGGTGGAACAGGAGATCTCCACCTCTGGGAGTGCGTCCCATCCTAGATCTTCCTTCCTGGGGTCTTGATAGGCCCTGGAAAGTGGAGAATTCCCCACCTCAACATGATGGGCTCAGGGTCACTGGGGCTGAAGGTCACAAGCCCAGTGCCCCATATTCCAAGGCGAACCATTCTGAAGCCCAGCTGTCAGTGTCGAGTGGTGTGGAAATCACCGAGGCCACTGTTCATTCCACCATAGAAAGGAACCCAAGCCCAGAGTACACGAAACTTTCCCAAGATCACACGGCTGGTTTGCAACCATCTCTTGTAAAGGCCCAGAATCTTTTGAAGCAGAACTGCACAGAATCCACTGGTATTAGCCAGATTTTGGTCACCTATAGCAGCAACTTTCAGGAAGAGGACGTTCTGGAATAATCCTGAGGGAAAG
>NW_006442497.1:3852276-3865746 GCF_000325575.1 Pteropus alecto | reverse complement strand
AGAAATCTTGGAAGGGAGTCATGGGGGTTTGCCTGGGAAGGGGAGAGTGGTGAATCAGTTTCTTGAAGGAGAGTAGAAGACAGGAAAGTTTCTGTTCTAAAAGAACTCTAATAAATAAATAAATAAATAAGTAAGTAAGTAAATAAGTAAATAAGTAAGTAAATAAATAAATAAATTATAGATAGATAGATAGATAGATAGATAGATAGATAGATAGATAGATAGGATAAGATAAAATAAATAAAATAAAATAAAATAAAAACTCTAGGGGCAGCAATCATCTTATCCTCTGATGAATGGTGCCTCCTAGACTTCTCTCTTGTGCAGTGCACAGCCTGGAGGGGTGGGGATAATGAAGTTGGTGTTAGAGGAGAGGTCACAGAAGGTCATGGTTACAGGAGTTCCAGGTCTGAATTCCTGGACCACTCCTGACCTATCAAACCTGAATCTGAGCGGCTGGTGCTTCCTGGTCAGAGAAAATCTCTGGGTTTAGGAACCAGCCTGGGCTCACTAAGTCTGAGAGAAACCACGACACCTGGCTTGGGTGGGAAGTTCTGCAGGCAAGGCTAGCCCTGGGGAAGAGGCGCCTGTCCCCAAAGAAGCACCTGTCCCCAAAGAAGCACCTCCTAGAGGTGTGTACCCCCCCCCCACTCCGAGAGTCTGAGGGGAGATTGGCAGCTGAGCGTGAGAGCTGAGAGCCAGGCAGCACCTGTTCTAGTCCGGCCTCACTTCCCGAAGAACTGGCCCGGCCTCGCCTTCTCCAGTTTCCTGCGCCGTTCGGGGGGGATCTCCTGCAGGTTGATGCCGTGATTGCTGGCCCTGTGTGGAGAGGGTGGTGGCCTCAGGGATCCGGAATAGGGGGTGGGAGGGCAGGGTCCTGGTCATCGCTACTTTGCAGCTGAACAGAGTCTGGCACAGGGCCGAAGGCTGAGAGTAGGGCCGACGCGGCCTGTGCCCATCCCTTGTAACTCGCCCCGCCCACCGATGCCGGCTCCTCACCCGGGTTGCAAGTCAGGCGGCTTGGGGATGGGCTTATGGAAGCCTCGTCTGCCCACCAGCCAGTACGTGTCCTCTGCACCCTTGCCCTGAGAAGACACGAGGAAGGGGAAGACGTAAGTGGGCTGGGGTGAGGGAGAGTAGATCTGGAGGTCTAAGTGGAATTGGGGTCGGGCGTGGCAAGCTGTGACTCTCAGCCTAGGCCCGGGACGCGGCGTGCCCTGCCTCACCTTTAGCTCCGTGAGGCCTCGCACCTCGGTCTGGAAGCCCTCGTCGAGAGCGCGGAGGATCTGTACGGTGCTCACGTTCACGTGGATGCGGTAAGCTGGAGCAACAGGGGACGCGTGAGCTTAGCACACTCACCTCTCACGCCCCTCTCCCCGCTGTTCCCCTCCCCACCCCACACACACCCAGCCCTGCGACGTTGCCCTACCTTCCCCAGCCCCTACCAACCCTATCACACTCACGCAGCCCTGTGGATTCCATGCGCGAGGCTGTGTTGACCGTGTCCCCAAACAGGCAGTACCGCGGCATGGTTAGGCCCACCACACCCGCCACGCATGGGCCTGCGGAGATGCACGGGGTTGACGGGAGGGCCAGGATTGGGCAGAAGTTGGCGGCTGGTTGGCACCTAGGGCCTCGGGAGACTTTAGCATCTCATAATCTCCACCGACTCCCCAAAGACACGCTCTCAAGCATATCCTCTCAATTACAACGGAGTGCCTGGTATGCAAAGATGGCTTCAAGACAAGCCACCCTTCCTCCCACTCCCCGAGTTTGCCTACTATCTGGGAAATTGGAAGCTTGGCCCTGGGGCGGGAGCTGGACTTGAGAGCTGAGAGGTGGGGAATTACCCGAATGCAGGCCAATGCGGATGCGCACAGGCACCTCAGGCATGTGGCGCATGCGGAAGGAGCCCACGGCGCTGAGGATATCCAGTGCCATGTTGGCGATCTCTGCTGCGTGTCGCTGCCCATTTCTCTGGGGCAGCCCGGAGGCCACCATATAGGCGTCCCCAATTGTCTCCACCTGAGGGATGGGGTTGTACGAATTCAGCACTGAGCACATCTCTCCCCCGAGGTGATTATTCCTTGTCGAGATGCCTAAACTGGGTTTAGTGAAGAGATTCTGGGGAACTCTCCAGCTGGGGGACTGAGCTGGGGACCGGCAAATGAGATGAGGAACCGGAGGGCTGGGAAAGTGAACTGGGCTGATGGCCTGAGGGCTGAGCAGGAAGGGCTGGGCTGGAGGCTGGTGAACCTGAGGGAGGGCTTGTTTCCACACAGCCCACCTTGTAGACATCGTGAGAGCCGATGATGGCATCAAAGAGCGTATAGAGGTCGTTAAGCAGGTCCACTACTTCGATGGGCTCACTCATGGCTGAGATGGTGGTAAAGCCCACTATGTCGCTGAAGTACAGTGTCACCTCCTCAAAATATTCAGGCTCCACAGGTGTCCCCATCTTCAGAGCCTCAGCCACAGACCTAGGGATGGCAGGTGGTGAGGTTATCTGGAGGCCACCCCAGTCTGGCTGGATTCCAGCTGCCCTCCCCACCCACCTCTCCCCATTGGCACGCACGGAGGGAGCATCTGCGTGAGCAGCTGGTCTGTTTTCTGCTTTTCCAGCTCTAGCTCCTCCGTGCGCTCTCTAATCAGGTCTTCCAGGTTACTGGAATACTGCTCTAGCATCCGCAGCATGGAGTCGATGATGTTGGTCTTCCGGCCCTTGTTGATGCTCTTGAACTAGTAGGAGGAGGAAGCTGGTGGGACTGCTGAGGACTTGGGCTGCCATGCCCCTCTCGTGTTTGTATTGTGCCTGATTCTCTCCACAACCCATTCATCTTCAATTCATCCAGCCACATCACCCACTCTACCCTCCAGGTTCTGGGCACTGTGTTTTCACACATTATTAGCAGGCACACAGGAAATGGGGGTTCCACAAAGTCAGCTGTTCATAGCTAGTAATAGACAGGTCACCAGAACCAACCCAGCCTTTGTACTCCCAGGCCAGGGTCTTTCTGCCACACTAGGCCAAGCACATACTTGGTTCTCAATAAATGTTGAGTTGAATTAAATATTTCTCTTGCCCAGAACGCCACTCTTGCTCCAAAGGCCTCCATAGTGCCTGTTCTAACTCTGCCCTCACCAAACCACCAATCTGGAGGCTATCTCTTAGCAAGTAACCTGGAAGTCAGAAATCCTGCCAACCTGCCTTCCTGCAGCCTCCCTAGGTTGCTGACAAGTGGCAAGCCAGCCCTTGCCCAATCCCAGCCTCTAACCAGGTCAAAGGTGCGGTCCATGGAAGGCCGAAGGTCTGGCTGCTCTGCCCAGCACTGTTTCATCAGCTGGATGCACTCCATGGGCGCCTGGTCCATGGAAACCAAGGGCCGACACAGTGGAGGAGGGCTCTGCACTTTCTGCACCACTTCTGCAGGCATGAGGGGACCATGAGAGGGAGTGTGCCAGAACAGAAGCCACCTCTGACTCTGGCCTGATTGTTGAAGCCCAAGATGGGAGAACTGGAAGGGAGTCTTTTAAATCAGAGCTTTGGTAGGTGGGAAAGTGTAGTGTGGAAGGGGGTTGCTGGGAGACCCTGAATCCTGGGGGGCAGGGGTCAGTAATAGGTGACAGGCAGAGACTAACATTTATTACACATGAGAAAAGTGAGAATTAGGGTGATCAAGTAGTTTGTTGAATCCTATAGATAAGTAATATGGATTTGAACCATATCCAGTTGTTCTCTTCCTCCCTTACCTTCACCCTGCTGCCTCCTTGAGGCTCCGAAGAACCAGAGAAGAGCCTGTTCCATCGGTTGGGGGAGCAGGTTGGAGTCCAAGATCAGAAGAAACCACTGAGGTCTGAGGTCTGAGGCTCCTAAGAGCCGCCTCCTCCTATCCTGACGCTTGGCTCTCTACTGCCCTGACCCTTCAGACCTCATCTTTAAGGGAGGCCCACATATTTAAGTCTCAGCCCTGGACTTCAGGGAAAAGAAGGAGACTGGGTCTGGCCGGGCTCTGCCTAACAGCAGGGTGCCTTTCTAGCCTAAACGCCAGGCAAGGAGCGGCCGTACCCTCGGGAGTCAGCTCCAGCATAGCATAGGGGGCGCTGCGGCACACGACCTCCTGCATGATGATGCCCAGACTGAAGACGTCGCCGGCCAGCGTTCCCCGGCGCTCCAGGGCTGGGTCTCGAAGCAGTTCTGGGGCTGTCCATAGCTGATCTGGGGTCGGGGAAGAGAGCGTGGGCACTTGGAGGGCCTCGGGGACGCTAGGGACAAACTTTCACCCCTCTCCAGAAAGCCCAGGCTCGCACCCACTCACCAATCCCCCAGCCTGAGTGTGGCCCCGCTGCCTGCAGCTGTCTCCAGGGCAAAGTACCAGAAACCCAAAGGAGATCTCAGAAAAAGCCCAGCCCTCACAAACAGGCCCCGCCCTTTAGACAATGCGGTGGCCAGAGAAGACTCCACCCCTTGGGCACAAGCCCCGCACTCAGGCGAAGCTCCTCTTAGAACAGACCAGGTTGCAAGAGCAGGAGCTCCGCCTCTCAGGCACAAGTCCCGCCCACTAACATGCCTTCACCTTCCCAGTCATACAGTCCACCCTCGTTTCAGAGGTCACAAGACCTTTTCAGAAGCAGAAGTCGTGTCCAGTGGTTGCAGGATGGAGAGAATGCGAGGGCAGAGGGAAGGAGGGAAGGAAGGAAGGGCCCTGGAAATAATAGGGATCCCGGGGGATGCTCGTCTGCGATAAAGGCAGCTGAGGAATCATACCCTCTGCGCTGGGAGGCTCTGGTAACACCTTCTGGGCTTCCAGCAATCGCCCGTGGCCGTGGTCGGTGACTTTAAGCACGAACCTCCCGTCTACCACGCAGTTCCGTGACTTAAGTCGCCCATGGGCCACACCTCGATGGTGCAGATATCTCATTCCCTGGAAGGGGTGGGGTAGGAGGCGACCTCAACCGGCGGCTCCCCTACCCTATCCACCCTGCACCTTCTCCACCCCCTCCCCCACAAGCACCTTGATAAGATCCAGTAAGAGGGAGGACTTAAACATCCAGTCCAGCTTTATGTCTCTCTGGGCGAGAAGGTCATGGAGGGAGCCCCTGGCACAGTGCTCTGAGACAACAGCCAGCATGCCTTCCCCGGGGGCCGCCGCGGTGCTGTCTGCTCCTCCCGCCAGGAAGAGCCCCAGGTAGAGGGCCACATTCTCGTGCCGGAGCTCTCTGAGCTGAAATGGGGAAAGTTAACAGGCATTTTCTGCCCTGGGAGCAAGGTGGGAAGGAGGCTATTATTCAGGTCTGTTTTTGAGTATCCGAACTCTGAAAATGGGATGAAAATGGTGAATGGAAGGTCTATAAGGTAGGTAGCGGGGCTTTCTTCTACAGATAACTTCTCTCTCTGGAAGACAGCATCCTCAAAGGCCACCGCTCAGATACTGAGTATGGTTTAGTTTAAAGTTATGAATGAAAAGACACCCTTGCACTAGTCTTCAGGATCCAAGCAGGTTCTGATTTATTAACCACCAGACTTCGAATTGCCCTGGTCTTAAGGAAAAACACCTCATGTAGAAGAAAGCCCTAGCTTCACCACCCTCCCATTCTGATGTAACAGCTTTTGAGGGGAGAACCAGGGAGAAGTTGCACTGCTTCTAAAAAACAATGTCATGTGCTGGTTACATGGTCCAAGGCTGCTTCGCTAGGTTACATCATTGCATCAGCTATGTCTGAGACTCCCACCCTCCCCAGGTTTGGGAAGTAGGGACTGAATAATCAAGCTCTGGTCCTAGAGAGCCATCAACAAGGCCACACCCATTCCACAGGACAGAGACCCTCACTATCTGGGCATGCTGGGAAAACAGGGGCTAGAAGGTGACTGGTGCCTTTTCTTGCTTTCCTTTAGTTCAATAAGAGGCTTCTTTTCATCTTAAATGCCTGCTGGTAAATGATGATTTAGTCCATTGACTCATCCAGGTAGTCACTTAAGTTATTTTGAAGCTATGACCAAGAGTTTCCATGGAGGCATCAGAGAAGGAGGACAGGCCAAGGCTGCATAGTAATTATTTTGGTCCTTCCAACCCTTGGGGGTAAGGGTTGGAAGGACCAAAATAAGCCAGTTTATAGCCTCTTTGCCAACTTTTCACTTCATTCAGTATGCATCAACTAGACCATTCCGCACGAATGGCCTGACAGAACTGGAAACCCATTTTTTATTTTCTATCATTCACTCACCAAACATTCATTGGATCTTTCTAATGTTCCAGACACTGTGCTGGGTACTGGAAATACAATGGAGTGGGCAGGGGGAAGCCCTTAGTCAGCTTACAGTCTAGTTAGGGAGGCAGATAAGAAATAATCAAGCACACAGATGGACATACAATTATAAATTATGACAAGTACATCAAAGGAAAAAACTAGTGTTGTGAGAAAGCATAATAGGAAACCTGCTTTAGAGGGAAGAGGACACTTCATTGAGACCTCTTGATTTCTCCCACATTGGGGCCTACCTCTGTACCCAGCTGCAAAGAGAAGGCAAGGAGGTAGAAATGATGGCCACCCCACACCCCGTCACTGGCTCAACTCTCACCTTGGAGAAGGCTGTCTTGGTTGCTGGGCGGATGGCTATGTGCTGATCCCCTGGGAATTTCTTCAGCCAAACCCAGTCTCCCTAAAGCAGAGATGGGAGTAGTGAACTCAGTTTCTTATATACCATGATGCAAAGAGCCCTAGAGCCCCCATTTCCACTGGCCCACTGCCCTAGAACACATCTTCCATGTGACAGAGGGCATCAGGAGCCAGGGGTCTGATGTCTGCCAGGCCACTTCACAGCTAGCTGGGTGAGAGTGTACTCCTGGGTAAAAGATACAGAAAGCCTGAATAGCTATCCTCCCACCCCAGATGTGCTCACCAACAGTCCTATTAAGCAAGACATTACCACCACGAATGTCTTTGAAATCATAACCCTCATCACCGTCTGTTGCAATGAGAGAACGCTGTGCTGGGAGTCAGGAGTTTGAGTACATCAGGCTTTATTACAGACTAACTGTGAAGTATAGGCAGCTCCCCTCCAGGCTCTGAGCCTCCTTGTCCTCAGCTGTTGGCAGGGTCGGTTCATGGGCATCCAATCTATGCAGTCACACAGGGCCCCAAAGGCTCGAAAGGACCTGAGTTTGGTTCAAAGACCTGCTGTTGTCATCTTGAATGAATAAGGGAAACTTCATTTTTTATTTTGTCCTAACCTTGTAGCTGGCCTTGTTTGTTGATAAGGGATTTGGATGAGAAAAGAATTTTGGGGGGTTGATACTGACTCCTAAAAAGCATTTCGAAATAAATGTGAAGAATTTTTGTCACAAAAACTGAGAGCTATGTTTAGTAAACAGAGCCAGAGACAGGGGACATTAACACTCTTGAAGGCACAGGGTAGTCCCATACAGGGAAAAACAACCTGCCCCAAGTGACAATAGTGCTCCTCTGAGAAATGACTGTGCTGGCCTCTAGGTGACATACTAAGAGTCTCTGCATTTTCGCTGTGACCTGACACACAGGAGCTCTAAATCTCCCCACCCCTCTTGATTAGCTAAGCTCTCTCTCAGCTCTCCCCGAATTTGTTCTCATTATCTCCTCTCTATCCCACCACATTAAGATTCGCTAACCCCCTAATTAAAGTCCTCATGCTCTTTTGTGACTTTCTTTTTCTCCTCTAAGGCTTGCTCTCCCTGAATCTGGTTGGAATTGGGTAGAAATGCTGAGTGGGGCCAAGATGTGGGTCTGGCTTGAGTGTGGGGTAGCTTCTCCTTGAAACGCCCCATCCTGAACAAATCATGTCCTGGAAATATTCTTTTTGTGACCAGGAGGCCACATCCCAGATGCCCCTCTGTCCCAACCTTTCTAGGGAGGCCTGTGCCCTTCAGTAACCTGAAGGCTTATCACTGACGGGGCAGGGCCAGGGGCTCCCAACAGGGTGGGGGATGGTCTCAGTGGCCACACCAGGATGCATGCCTCTCCCAGTACACTCCCCGGGCCAGTCGGACCTCCAGCCTCTGGGCCAATGTGATCAGCGTTTGAAGAGCCCTCGCCTGGATAATGGCTAAGGGAAAACCTTGGGGCAGGAAGGATTACCAGATGCTCCTCATTGAGAAATCCATGACCTCTCCCTAGATCCTGTTCTGGGCTCCTATCCCCATCTCCTGGAGCCTGCAGGATATGACATGACTCCAGGAATAGAGCTCAGTCTAGTTAGGGGTCAGGCTCACCTCATAGAGGCCAATGGTGGAGCTCTCCGGGACCTGGCTGGGGACGCTGCGAATGTCTGACACACTGCGAGCAGCCAGACTCGACCGACTGCCCTGGGCCACCTGGAGGGTAGAGGTCAATGCAAGGGGTCAAAATATACTCAAGAATCCTGTGAGGTCAGGCAGAGTTCTGGGGATTAAAGAGGGAAGGGGAAGAAATTTTAATTAAGGAAAGTGATAATGACATTACTTCCCAAGTGCACAGCACTTTGCATTTTACAAAACAAACATTCATTTTCTTGTTGGAGCTTCACACTGCCTCAGGAAAGCAGTCAGGACAGGGACTGTTACCCTCCTTGCACATGCGACAGTGCTGATCTCCAGAACTCAGACCTGGGACAGGGCTAGGGCGGAAACAAGATCCCCTTCCCAGGTGAGGCTGGAGTGAGGGCTGGCCCAGGCAGAGGACCAGATAGATCTACAGGGGAGGACAGCTGGATCCTGGCTCCCTGCCTCCCCCACCTTTCGAGAGCTGCCCCCTTGCGGGTGGAGGAAGGTGATGTCGTCCAAAGTCAGGATGATCTTGTTGGGGCCGGAAACCATTTGAATGTGAAGTAGCCGGTGCCTGGTAGGGGAAGGAGGTCGTCTCTGCAAAGGGGACTGAGGTCCATGAGAGGAGGCCAGCAGTGGATAATGTTGACTCAGGGGAGGGCAGCCATTCCCAAACCAGACATCCCCTGGAACTCTGCCAGCCCTCCAGGACCCCTTCTCCTCCCACCTTCCAAAGAAATCTCACTTCTTTCTTGAGTGGACCAAGCCTGCTGTCTTTGCTCCACGGTTGCATTTCTGGCAGGTAGAGAGGCAAACTCATTTCCTACTTACCTCAATTCCCTACTCACCTCACATAATGGGCCAGGAAGGCCCCTGTCAGCCCCATCCCAACCACGAGGAGGAAGCCGATAAAGACAAGGCCAGGCTCCACTCCTGGAGGGGCAGTGAGAAAAAGGAAGCTGAGGATAGACCGTGGAGGAAAGGAGGGAGATATGCAGTCATGTCAATTCCTAGAGGCTCCAGGAAAGGGAATGGGAGCCGAGAAAGGGAACTAGAGAAAGGTCATGGGTTTTGCAAAGGGGAGCATCTGGGAATGCTAGAGGGCTTTGGGGGCTCAGCAAGAGAGGGATCCTGCACAAGTCTTGGGTCTGAGAAGGACCTAAAAAGACCTCGAAGAGGAGTTATAGGAAGAGAGTTCACCCTCTTTCACCACTTTGTACAGGGGCCATGGTGATTGTCCCAGTGGGGGCTGGAGTGTTTTGCCCTCACCTCCGTTGCAGATGGTGTTTGGGTCGAACCAGCAGGAGGGGTCAGGCCCAGGCCCCTGTCCCCCTCTAGGGAAATGCACCGGGTTCCCAGCAGAGCGGAAGGAACCCCGGGTGGGGTCCAGCACGTATGTGGCGAATAGTCGGTCCCCTGCCTCATCTGTGTCCAGCACCACAAATGGGGCCTCCTCAGCTCCTCCCAGGACGCCACAAAAGCCTGAGACCTGGGCATTCTGGACGTGGCGGGCCACAGCTGCTCCGGACACCCAGCTGCCACCTACAGCTGCCCGAGCTCGTGCCACGCCACCGGCCAACAAGAAGACCGCATCATAGATGGTGCCAAAGAGTGGGGATACCTGGAGAAGGAGAGAAGAGGGCTCAGGGTTTGAGGTCACAGCCCATAAATAGACAGAGATTTACTGGCCTTCCTATTGTTTCACTGGGCTCTTCAAGCCCTTCAAGCCCTAGGATATTGACTGTTCACAGCACCAGGTTCCCTGTATTCCTCCCCACTGGCTCTCTCTTCCTCTCTCCCATGGGCTATCCCACCCCTTTCTCCACTGGCCTTCCCTCTTTTCAGGATACTTAGGCTCTTCTCACCATTGGTTCTAACTCTTTATTACCTACAGATCCTCTCTTCCCTTTCCTGTTGGTTGCCACTGAGTTACATTTTTAATATTATTATCTACCATTCACCTCAAAACCTTCTTTCCCATCTTTTAGTTAGCTTCTATTTTCAATTTTTTCTTCTTTTTGTTCCCCAAAGCCTCATCAAGCCTATTAGTCCCAGATCCCATCTTTCACAGTGCCAGGCACTATACAAAGCACTAAGGATATATTGGTATAAAGACAGAGTCCTTGTTTGGGAGAATCTTTCATCTAGTGGGGGAAACAGACAGGGATGTTAAGGCAATGCAATGAGTAAGGGTGGAGGTAACTGAGGGAGCTACAGAGACAGGAAAGAGGGACCCAACCCAGACTGGGGGAAAAGGAGACTTCCAGAAGAAGGGACCACCCCTCAGGGCATGAGTCAGAATTATCTGGGGGAGAGTTGGCTCAAGAGAGAGAGAACAGTACGCCTGCATCTATCTAGGGCAAGAGAAGCCACTGGGATGCTTTGAACAGAGGCGTGACACAATCAGATTTCTGAAGTTCAATCTGATTGTTGAGTGAAGAAAGGCCGGGGGTAGGTAAATGTTGAAACAGGGACCATTTGGGAAATTTTGTTTTGAGATTTGGGCCAGGATGCTGTGGCCTGAATGAGGGCAGTGACAGTGAGAATGGAGAAAGCGGGTGGATTCAAATGACCTTTAGGAAGTTAAAGTGACAGGACTTGATGTCTGGGTGTGGGGTAGGAGGGAGGGTTAGAGGAATCAAGGGTGACTCCCAGGTCTCACTCGGACACGCGGATGGAGGAAGGCTGTGCTCCTTACTGAGAACTGAAGAGTTTTTTTTCACCACTTTCTCCACTCTCTTTCTCCACCTTCCATCGCACCACTGTTCCTAACTCTTGCTTTCCTCCTCTTGCTGACTATTCCTATCCTTTCTCCCCATGGGCTACCCCAGATCCTCTTGGAGGAGACTAGGGGCATTGGTGGGGAATATTTTACCTCCCCACAACTCAAAGCCCTCTCTCATGTACAACTCTTTGAGTAGGGCCTTTGTAGACGTTAGTTTACTGCCCACCGACATCTAAATTCCCTTCTAAGTGGTTTGTAGCCTCTCTTTTATGAATAGGGAGGAGCTAGATAGTCTGAACTGGGATTCTGGGTTCTCAGGAAATCCTGAGTATTAGCTCATTGTTGGGAATAAGCTATGAATCTGAATGATTATGGAAGCTCCTGGCTTCGCCTAGGGACCTTTCTCATTCTCCAAAAGTTAAGACCACTAGATGAAGCCCCAGAGGGAACACCTCTGAACTGGGCATGGAGATTGGTTCTGCATGACCCCTCCTTCCTGCTCTCTTAAGAACATGAGCTGTTTATTATAGACTGTATGTTGTGGTGATACTGGAAGTGAATTTCTTTGAAGTAGACTGCAAAAGATGTTGTAGTATAGAGTTCATTAGAATTTGTTCCTTGGAGCTGGATGTGAGAGGTCTCATTGTAGTCTCTTTGGAAGCAATTCCAAGACACTAAGGTGCCCCAGGCAAGACCAGAACCTCTACATTACCCAAGAAACTCCAGAACAGATAATGCTGCTAGTTATTCTCTCTCTATTGGCATCCTCCTCCTCCCTCCCATTGATTCCATCCTCCTCTCATTCCATTAACTTTATCAGCTTCTCTTCCCATTGCCTCCAGTCTCTTCTCTCCTTTTTGGCTATCCTCTGCTTTCTTCCCCGGCTTTCCTCCTCTCTTCTCTCCTCCCTAGTCCCTCTACCTGTTGCAAATTAAGATCAGGGGGCAGCTCCTGATGCTCTTGGGCCCTGCGCAGGCTGTCCAGCACGCTGCCCCCAGGGGGACAGTGGCGCGTGAGGGTGAGCACCGCATCGTGGGCCCTGCGAAGCTGTGAGCTGTTGGCTAGCACGGCCAAGGTCTCCGGGCCTGGGGACAAGGCGTAGTGAAGCGTGTCAAAGGGCAGGAAGACCAGGGAGCCATCGGCCAGGCCCAGCTCCTCTGCAGCCTCCAGTAGGCAGCGCTGCTCCTCGCCGCCCAGCAGCACCGAATGCATCACCATGATCACTGCTGCGGACGGACACAGAGACTCCGCTTGCTGCTCTGCCCTCTGCCGGCGGGATCGCCGACCTCCCCGTCCCCTGCCTGGAGCCTACCTCGGACTTTGGGCCCGTCTTGGACCCTTCTCAGGGCCTCCCGAGCTCCAGACAAGTCCGAGGGCTCCATGGCGGTCACCAGGGCAACGGGCAGACCCCGGGCCCTCAATGCCGTGGCTAGTGAGCGTCCGGCTTCCACCCACAGGTCCTGGGGGGAGGTGATGAGGGCCACACGCGCCCAGCGGAAAGCGCGAAGGAGGGCGTAGAGGGCATCCGCCGCGGGCGTCACTGCGGGGGCCGTCGTGCCCGCCGCCCGTGTCCCCGGGCACCCCCAGGGCACCAGCGCAACCCCCGCCTCTTGGGCTAGTAGTTCAGCCGGCCGACAGGCTGCAGGGTTCACCGGACCCACGAGACCAGAGACACGGGCCAGGGCAGACGACACCGCCCCCAGCGAGCCAGGGGTCCGGCAGGGCTCCGGCAGGAGTGAGACCTCGAAGCGGGGACCGCCTTCCAGGGCTGGGTCTTGGTTCAGGCGGGTGGCAGCCAGGCGGGCGGCCAGGTCTGGGCGGGCGCGGGCGAAGATGGGGTCGCAGGCCCAGGGTCCTAGCACCCCCACTGTGAATACAGCGGAGAGGGCAGAGGGCGGCAGGAATAGCAGCAGCAGCAGTAGCCGAAGCCTAGGCCGGGGCCAGGGCAACGCCTGGAGGAGGCTGGGCGGGAATGGAGCCCACCGCTCCGGGGCGCAGAGGCGGGGGTTCCGAAAGCCACCCGCGAGGAAGACGCAGACGGTCATCGCCAGCGTCTGTGAGCATAAACATAGCAGGGAGAGCGGATGAACCCCCCCTCCCCGCTCAGTTCTCTCTGCAACCCCCAGTTTCTCAAAACCCAGTTAACCCATGGAGTAACTCCGCTTACACAGCCCCCACCTCAGGCTTAGAAGACTAGATGGGGGGTCAAGGGCATGACCTGGAAGCCTACCGCATCCCTGCTTTGTCCTGCTTCCTCTTACTCCCTTTTCTGTCCCTCCCCTCTCGTCAGAGCCATTACGGGTGAGTGGATACACGTCCACGCCCTCCTTAGACGCATTCCAGGCAGAAGGGACCCGAATCCATGCAGAAGGGCATTTGCCACTCACCAAAAAGTCCGTGGCTCGGGCCCAAGGCCGGGGTGAGGGGTCACACACCTTCTCACAGGTCTCTTTTGCAGTCAGGGACGGGGCG
>NW_006442497.1:3834250-3852263 GCF_000325575.1 Pteropus alecto | reverse complement strand
CCTTAATCTCCCCAAGCTGATTAGGGCCCCATAATCAGTCAGGGAGGGGCTGGTGGAGGATGGGATGCCCTGGAGTGGCAGTCAACCGAATTCTTTTCCCTCCTTGCCTGCCAACCCATTCCCACCCCTACCACGCACAACCCCCAACATAAAAGCAACTGCTGGTTCCCCTTTCAGGCTGCTACAACACTACCCTGCTCAGTATGTAAAGCCCATGGACACCTGAGAGTGATCAGTTCTGGAGTGAGAATTCTCTCAGTCCCATTCCCTTCAATCTTCTGTTGCCAGTTTTGTCAGCCAAGTTCAAGCCCCATTTCTTGACAAGCAAAGTCTATACCCCAGAGACCAAACCCAAACCAGTCTACCTGTCCATCTCCTGTCCGCACTTGATCCTCTGACCTCCACTACTTCATGCCTAGAATATTGGTTAGGCCTTGGGAAGGCAGAACCCCAGGAAATAACAAAGAGCTCTGGTCTTGGGGAGACCTGGGTATAAAATCTTTGTTCCTGGCTTTGTGACCTTGGGAAAATTGCTTAAACTCTTGGATGTTTATGTGAAAGTTATTTGTAACAATGAAATATAATTGCCTAGATGACAAAAACGAAAGATAATTTTAAAGAAGAATATGATGGGCTACTTGTGCTATCATATATCAAAATTTATCCCAAAGCTATAATACTAAGATACTATAGTATTGGTATAGAGATAAACAAATAGACCAATGGGACAGAAGAGATAGCACTGAAACACACCCAGCAAATTTGATGTATGGAGAACTGGACATTTCTCACCAGTGGGGAAAGAATGAGCTATTCCACAAATGGAACTGATTAGCCATGTGGGAGGGTGAGGGAGGAGATAAGATTAGATCCCCAGCTCACACTATACAAAATCAATTCCAGGTTAAAGACATGCATAAAAACACAGCTCAAAAACTTTTAAGTGATTCACTTTTTAATCATCATGGCAAAAATTGGATCAGGCAAGAATCATCAATAGATGCTGAAGCTAGAGAGAAATTTTGCTGAGGAGTAGGTTATTTTCATGTCTTAAAGTGTCTCCCTACAGATTGCTTATGAGTTGGTAGGAGGGGGAAAAAAGCTTTGGAAAAATTGGGCAACACTTTGACTAAATGATCAAAATTAACCACTGAGAGCGGATAGATATAGTGTGCCTCCAGATATGATACTCTGAGAAAGACGCAAAACTACATCTATATAATACTACATGGATGCAATACTGCACAATACTGCATCTATACAGTGTTCCAGCCAAGAATCCATTTCATCAATCTAATCATGAGGAAATATCAGATAAACACAAAATGAGGGACATTTACTAAAACAGGGACTGTTTTCTTCAAAAATGTCAATATCATAAAAAGACAAATCAAGGTTGAGGAATTGTTTCAGATTAGAGGACACTAAAAAGACATGACAATTAAATGTAATACATACTCGTAGTTTGGATCCTGCACTATAGGGTTTTAAAAACTTCTATAAAGGTATAGGATTTATAAGGTTATAAAAATGCTATGAAGAACACCAACATCAAATCTATCAACAGACAAAATAGGGATCTAAATGAGAGATTTGATAAAAGCGTTTTATCAATGTAAATTTATGAAGTTGATTACTGTAGTTAGAGAATATCCTTATTTACAGGAAATATACACTAAAGTGTTTAACTGTAAAGCACCATAATGTATGTAACACCTTCAAATAGTTCAGAAAATATATATATATTATACATATTACATATGATATTTTATATATAATACATATCAAATGATAAAAAATGGGGTAAAATGCTAATACTAGGTCAATCTGGGTAAAGTGTATGAGTGTTCTTTTTACTATTTTTATTTTTGCAACCTTTTGTAAGTTTGAAATTATTTCCAAATTAAAAGTTAATTTAAAAACTTTTAGATAATAAAAGAGAATGTCTATATCAATTCAGGGTAGGAAATGATTTTTAAAATAAGACACATAACATACAAATCATAAAGGAAAATACTGATAAATTTGGAAACATTAAAATGAAATTTTCTGGTCAAAAAAGCATACCATAAAGAGAAAATATATGCCAAAGACAAGGAGATATTTGTAAAATATTAACAAATGGTTAATATTCAAGATATGAAAAAGATAACCCAGTAGAAAAATGAGCAAAGGATATGTATATGCCAGTCAAAAAAGCCTAAAGAATAATGTCCAACCTCACTAATAATCAAGGAAATGCAAAATAAAACAATGAAATACTATTAACATCCATCAGATGGCAAAAATAAAGTGACAATACCAAAGGCTGGTGATGGGAGAAAACACAAACCCTACACACTGGTGATGACAGCATCAATTGGTGGGCTATTTAGTAATGCTCAGTAGAATTGAAGCAATTCCTTTTGTAGGAACTACCCTAGAGAAACTAACATTTATTTGTATATGAAGAGACTTGAATAAGAAGTCAGTCATCCATTTAAAAAACACTCATTGAATTTCTACTGTTCGACAGGCACTGTTCTGGGCTCTGGGGATAACAACGGTGGAAAAAAGTTAAAATCTCAAGGGATTTTCTGTATGTTTAAAATCTTTTATAATTTAAAGATTTTTTTAAATAAAAAAATTTAATGTCTGACTTATAGTAGAGTCTCAAAATCTAGTAGGTGTCAATGTTCATTTATACAGTCCTGGGCATCTTACTTTTCATAAGGGTTATTTCCCTCAAATCTCATGAGAAACAAGCCAAGGCCAAGAAACAAGCTAGATGACCTTGGGCTACCTCCTCCCCTCCAGGTGGTACAGAAAACAAGCTAAGACCAGGAGGCAGGCTAGTAGCCTTGGGACAACCCCCACACCCAAGAAAACAAAAGCCCGTAATTCAGACAGCTCAAGGCAGGCTCCTTCTGAGCTGCCTGTGCTTTTCTCTTAAGTGTGTATTTTCACTCGAATAAAACTTGTGCTTTCCTGCTTGCTTTTTGCGGTGCCCTTGAATTCTTTCTCGTGGCATAAGAAAAGAACCTGGTCACCAGAGCTCCGGGTGGGAGTCCCTCTTTGGATTCCCACCACGTTGAGCTCTCCAGCAACACTTCCATTTCACAGATGATGAGACTGAGGCCCAGAGACTGCTTTGGCTTAGGCAATAATCTGATTTTCTTCTATGATTTGTGAAGAGACAGGTAATGTAGATAGGAATGAGGAACAGAATTTTTCAAACTTTTATTTATTGTGGTAAATATATATAATATAAAATTTACCATTTTAGTCATTTTAAGTGTACAATTCAATGGCATTAAGTATACTCACATTGTTTTGCCACCATCACCACTATGCATCTCTAAAACTTTTTCATCATCCCAACCTGAAACTCCATACCTAATAAACAATAATGCCCCACCCTTTGGTATCTACTAGTCTACTTTCTGTATCTATGAATTTGTCTGCTCCAGGAACCTTGTATAAAAGATACTATATAGTATTTGTCTTTTTGTGTCTTGCTTATTCTACTTAGCTGTAATGTCCTCAAGTTTCATCCATATTGTAGCATGTATCAGAATTTTTTTCCTTTTTAGGGCTTGAATAATATCCCATTTTGTTTATCTATTCCTCCAACAATGGACATTTGAGTTGCTTCTACCTTTTGGTTATTTTGAATAATGCTTCTATGAACACGGGTGCACAAATATCTGTTCGAGTCTCTGCTTTCAATTCTTTTGGGTATACACCTAGAAGTAGAATTGCTAGATCACGTAAGAATTTCTTTCCTTTTTAGGGCTTGAATAATATCCCATTTTGTTTATCCATTCATCCAACAATGGACATTTGAGTTGCTTCTACCTTTTGGTTATTTTGAATAATGCTTCTATGAACACGGGTGCGCAAATATCTGTTCGAGTCTCTGCTTTCAATTCTTTTGGGTATACATCTAGAAGTAGAATTGCTAGATCACATAATAATTTTTAATTTTTTGAGGAATTGCCATATTGTTTTCTGCAGCCGCTGCACCATTTTATGTTCTAGGAGCAGAACATTTTCAATCCATCTTGGTCCTCATGCGGATGTTACACAGCCAGACTCCATCCAGCATACTGCCTCTCTCTTCCAGTGACCCATACCAGAGCTTGTTTATGTTTCTTGCCTGTTGCCTGCTAAATTTGTATTTAGTCTGCAATGTACTGAAGCAAAACAGCCCTCACATACAGGGCTGGCAGCTCCCAAAGTAGCAGTTCTTCTGGAGTTACCAGAGGGCAGATTTATATTTAAATCCAATTCCTATAAATAACTTCAACTACAGGTAGATCTCCCTCTCTGGAAGATTTTGGTGTCTCACCTATGAGAGGAAGGGAAAAATGTCATTCTTTGGGGATATTTAGTCCCTTTCTTGTCTTCCATAAGGTCATGAAATTTGGGGTTGACAGAAGGAATTAGAAGTTTCTGTTTGTGGAATCATTGCAGCAGTAAGCAGGGGAAAAAATGTTTTCTTAAAGTTTAAATGAGGCAAAGGACTTTTTACCTTTTTTATCCAATTTGGCCTGAATCTGAGAGTAGCAAAGTCCTAATGGCATCTGATTCTTAAAAAAAAAAACAATTCAAGTCGAGTTAGGAAAGAACACGGAATCTAACAAACAGAAGGCAAAAGCCTTAAACTGCAGTTTGTGGTAATTAAAGAATAATGAGAAGGGAACAGAAATATATCATGTTTCTCTATTAAATTAGAAAATAAATCCTAAATCGCCATTTTTTGTTCTTTCTGGTTACAGAAACAATGCTTTTACAAATTAAACCATACAAAGGTATGCAAATAAGAAATTAGAGCCCTGCAATTATACCTACTGTTAATGTTTTTTTAATGCATATACTAGAAAATAAATCATTTTATGTACTGTTTTTCAATTTGCTTCCCTTGAAAACATTTTCTTTTATACTAGTTTTATAAAAAGGTGATACATTTATATGATTAAAGAATGAAAGCAATAAAAAAGAATACAGTGAAAAGTCTCTCTCCCACCCTACCCTGTCATCTAGTTCTCCCCAAATGGCAACCACTTATGATTCTTATGTATCCTCCGAAGATTTTTCTGGGTACGCAAGCAAATTAGAATATGTTTTCTTATAGTAATCTTTTTACAGGTAACACCGTTCTGTACCTTTCCGCTTTATCTTAACAATAGATCTTGGAAATCTTTCCATTTCTTGTTTCAGAGCTGATTATAGCAGCACAATATTCCATTAAATAGAAGTACTGTAACCTGGTTAACCTGAGAGAGGAGAGGAGGCATCTGAAAAAATGCAAAAGAAAGGGCCTGCAGAAATGACTGACTCGGCCAGTTAAAACTGCTCTCTTCCCCTACTCTGCCCTATGCTCTCCAGCTAACATGTTTTTCCATAGCTATCTCCCCCACCTCAAGGACTCTCCAGCTCACATCTGTTGATTCATGGCTTACCAAATAACGAATGTTCTTATCTCTGTAGCTGTGTAGGAATAACAAGAATGTGTAAAACTGCTTGTGGTGTTATAATTAGAGTTCAGCCTTTGGATAGGAATTCGCTGAGCAGGAGCCAGCATCAATAAACCGGCATCAATAAATGCTGCTTCCTGCTTATAGCCTAGGAGTCCCGTCTCTCTATTCAAGAATCCTATAATTAGAACTCGTAGGAGTCCCGTCTCTCTGTTCAAGAATCCTATAATTAGAACTCATGAACCAAAATGGCGTAGATGATAGAGGTTCTGTTCATCCCTCTGGCGACCAAATCAAAATTGGGATGGAAACAAAGAACAGCAGTAAAGAAAAATCTCCTGGGATCTTGATGAACAAGCCATACAACTAGGGAGGAATCCAAGAAAGCACCATGCAACGGGAGAAGGTAGGACAGGGTGAGGACTCAGGGCTACCTAGTCTCCAGTGGCAGAGTGAGACTAAAGCTGAGGCTGTGGCAGCGGCAGAAGCCTGTTCTGCAAGCAGATTCGCGGGCCTGTTCTGCAAGCAGATTCGCGGTGACGGACTAGCTCACTCTGAGCATCAGTACAGATTCGGCTGTGCACAGGGGGCACCAGGGACTTAAAGTGAGACGTTGTCGGAGTGAGAGCCAAGGCAAGACTCGCTGGGTACAGAAGTGCCGGAGGTACTCATTGTTCCCTGTTGAGCCCTCCGCCATCCTAGTACACAGACACAGTGCATGGTGTGCAGACTGGATAACAGAGGTCGCTCTGCTCATAGGATTCCCGGAAACCCCGCCGCCCCCAACTCACGGCCCCACCCAAGCCACATCCAGGTGTATCCTCGGCAAGTCAGGTGCTCCTTGCTGAGCAGCGCCTAGACTCACACTGGCCTCGGTTTCTGGCATGGCCTTTTGAGGCAACTGTAAGCACAACATCTGTGGATTGCTTGCTGAATCTTAACAGGTGGCTCTGAAAGGGCAGAGGCTTGAGCTAAATTTGGCTTGTAGCTGAGCCCCTCTCAGGACTGTGCCACAGGACATCTACTTCACAAATCCACACTAATAAGACCAGGAGACTTAGGAGCTTTGCTTAGTACATAGACACAGACACGGAAAGACAGCCAAAATGGGAAGACAAAGAAACAGAAACCATGTGAGAGAACAGAACAGAGATCCAGATATAATGGAGTCAAGTAATCTAACAGATACAGAGTTCAAAACACTGGTTATAAAGATGCTCAATGAACTTTTGGTTAAATTCAGTGAGAACTTCAACAAGGTTAAATTCAGTGAGAACTTCGATTTTTATCTCTTCAACAAAGAGATAAAAATCATAAAAATGGAAATGGAAATTATAAAAGGGAACCAGTTTGAAATGAAGAACATATTATCTGAGATGAGAAGTAGATTAAAAGGAATAAACAGAGTGAATAAAAAAAAGGATCAAATGCCCTAACTAGAGGATGGAAAAGCCAAGGACACTCAATCAGAAAGGCAAGAGATAAGATGCCAAGACTCTAAAAATAATTTAAGGAGGATGTAGGACACTATTAAGAGTCCAAATATCTGTCTGATTGGCATAACTGAAGAAAATCAAGATGTTGAACAGCAGTTTGAAGAAATAATGAAATTTCCCTAACCTGATGAAGGAAATGGACATAAAACCCCAGGAAGCTCAGAGGATCTATAGGAAAGGGGGAGAATTAAAAAAATATATATATATATGACAAGTTTACTCTTGTGTCCTCCAGTGTTTTAAACTTTTCTTTAAATAGGTTTGATTTGTTTCTTGTTAAATTTATTAGAAGGCATTTTGTCTTTTAATTGCTCTTGTAAGGTTTTCTATTATATCTTCTAAATGATTGTTGCTTAATTTCTATTTTTCTCTTTATAATATACCTCGGGCATTTTCCCATGTTCTTAGATATAGATTTACCTCATTTCCTTAGTGTTCCTCTGTTTTAATATATAGAAAGGTAAGGATCATGAGATGGAGAGATTCTTCTAGATTATCTGGATGGGCCCTAAATGCCATCATGAGTGTCCTTATAAAGAGGGAGGCAGAGTGAGATTTTAGACAGAAGAAGGCAAAATGAGGACTGAGTAAGATACTACATTGCTGACTTTGAAACTGGGTGAAACACCATGAGCCAAGGAATACCAGGAATGCAGCTCTAAAAGCTGGAGAAGTCCAGGAAATGAACTCTCCGGACAGCCTTGGGAGAGCGTCCAGAGTGCAGCCCTGCCAACACTCTGATTTTGGCCCAGTGAAACTGCTTTTAGGCTTTTGACTCCCAGAACTGTAAGAGAATAAATGCGTGTTGTTTTAAGCCACCAGGTTTATGATAATTTGTTACAGCAGCCACAGGAAAATAATATATAAGCTTTTCTCTACTTTCGTATGTATATGGCACACCTGGAAATGTAGACTCTGGTCTAATGTGAGAAAGTTTGACTTACAGGCTATAAGGAAAGTTCCCAAAAAGCAGAAGTATGTTATCAAATACATTCGATATCAAGTCTTAATAACGCATTTCATTTTAGACTCAATCTCCAATGATGTATTTCTAGACCCTTGTGCATTTTGTTCCTTTCTTTAATAACTGAACGCACAGTCCACCAGTTCCCCCAGTTTAAACATCCTCTGATAGGTAAAGATTTTCATTTCTGTCTCACCTGATGAAGTTTATGAAAATTATATTTTCAACATTTCCATTTTTCCATTTCCCATAAGACAAATATCAAAAAATGATAAAAATGAGGATGTAGCCAAAATGGAAAGTAAGGTTGGCTGGCAGTACTGTGTGATCTCTCCAAATATTTATCAGCTGATATTAAAAAATCTGGATACAGCCTGGAATCTAGCTATGAGGTTTGAAAGTTGAATGTACTAAAGTTAAGGAACCTGAAGGAAGTTCCCACAATTGGGGATGACATCCAAGCAGGGAACCAGTTCACTCAATGGCAGCCACAGAGAAAAAGGCTAGACCATAAGCTTACGTTGGCAGATTCTGAGTCTTTCTTACTCATTCAGGTTTTCCATAACTTAACACATGTAGAAAGTGTTCATAGACAACCGGTAGAATGTTACGTTGGTAGACTCCAAGAATGGTTGCTCACCCCTCAGGGCTGGGGTGATCTCATTTTAAATTCAAGACAGGTAACCTGAGAACTGCAAAAAATGGGTGAACCACACCCATGGAGCCTCATCTACGTCTGGGCCTGATTTTGTTGATAAAATCCAAGACTTTGAGTTGATGACAGTAAGATTAGAACTGGAAGACTTGTGAGAGAAAGGGAGTATATTTTCATGTGGGAGGAATGTGAATTGTTGTGGCCAGAGGGTGGGCTGTGGCAGATATTTCCTGAAGAAGGTCACAACAATATCCCTCATATCACACAATGTGACTTTGACACTCTTCCCATTGAGAAGTAATATCTATGTTCCTTTGAATCTAGGTGAGCTTGCGATTATGGCAGAAGTGATGTTAAGTGCCTTCTTAGGCTAGGTCATAAAAGCCATCATGCAAGCACTCTAATTGCCCCAAGGCTGCCATGCTGTGAGGAAGCTCAGACTAGCCAGCCCACAAGGAGAGACCACACAAAGATACCTGAGTCTATGTGAACAGAGGGAGAAGGGAGAACTTTACGTTTTTTTCTTTTAAAATCATCATTATTGAGCTATAATTCACAAACAATAAATAAACCCATATAAAGGTACAGTTTGATGGGATTATGACAAACATATACAACCTTGTAAGCATCACCCCAGTCAAGATATACAATATTGCCATCAACTCAGAAGGTTCTCTGTGGCCATCTGCAGTCAGTTCTCTCTCACCCACCACCCTGAGGAACCACTTGTTAGATTAGTTTGGTTTGGCTCTTTTAAAAAATTGAGATATAATTGACATATGACATTGTAATAATTTTAGGTGCACAACATAATAATTTTATATGTATATGTATTGCAAAGTGATTACCACAATAAGTTTAAATATTCATCACCACATATAGATACAATATTGTTAAATATAGTCACCGTGCTGTACATTAGATCCCTAGGACTTATTTATCTTATAACTAGAAATTAGTACCTTTTGCCTACCCTCACCCATTTAACCCCCGCCCCCAACCTCTGACAACTACCAATCTATTCTCTGTGTCTGTAAGTTTGGGGTGTTTTAGATTCCACATGTAAGTAAGGTCATACAGTATCTGTCTTTCTCTGTTTGGCTTATTTCACTTAGCATAATGTCCTCAAGGCCACACCATGTTGTCACAAATGGCAGGATTTCTTTCTTTTTTATGGCTGAATAATAGTTCATTGTGTGTGTGTGTGTGTGTGTGTGTGTGTGTGTGTGTGTGTGTTTGCCACATTTTTAAAAATCCACTCATCTGTCGATGGACACTTAAGTTGTTTCCATATCGTGGCTGTTGTGAATAATGCTGTAATGAACATGGGGGTGCAGATATCATTTCCAAAGAGTGATTTCATTTCCTTCAGATAAATACCAAGACATGTAATTACTGGATCGTATGGTAGTTCTATTTTTAATCTTTTGAAGAACCTCTATACTGTTTTCCATAAGTGGTATCTGTCGATGGACACTTAAGTTGTTTCCATATCGTGGCTGTTGTGAATAATGCTGTAATGAACATGGGGGTGCAGATATCATTTCCAAAGAGTGATTTCATTTCCTTCAGATAAATACCAAGACATGTAATTACTGGCTCGTATGGTAGTTCTATTTTTAATCTTTTGAAGAACGTCCATACTGTTTTCCATAAGTGGCCGCACCAATTTACATTCCCAGCAATAATACACAGGGGCTCCCTTTTCTCCGTATCCTCACCAACAGTTGTAATTTTTTGTTTTATTGATAATAGTCATTCTAACATGTGTGAGGTGGTTATCTCATTGTGAATTTTGGTTTGCTTTTTTTTGAAAATTTTCTTCTTCCTCTCCACTCCCCCGACCCCCAATCAGAAAGTTGAAAATAATCTAGATTCTAGAATCTTAGTCTCAGATTTTGAAAAAGTATTGTCTTTTATTTAATAGTATATCTTTTTTATTTTTATCATTCTTTCTAATCAGTTATGTTGAGTTTCTCAAATATTTAGGAGCAGCAGTTAAGATTTAACCACATGTTTTGCTGGTTTCCTTTCTCACCATTATTTTTGTACCATTTACTGTGTTCTTAATTCTGATTCATGTTTATGTAGCAAGGTTGTAAATTTATACAGACACACTCGGATGTGCATATGATGGAGATACTTTATGTCGATGACTGGTCTTTTTTTCCTTCTTTTCTCATACCGGGAGTAGGATAAAATACATTAATTTGATAGTTAATGGAATCTCTTGTTTCCTCAAGATCAGATGCTCTTTTTGAAGTACATATACAGTCATTTCCAAGTTCATCTTCTAAACAGGGCTGTCCTTCCCCTTATTGCCTTTTCCAAGGTGGCATCTGGGCATAGTGAGAGAGGTGGCTGTCCCTATGTTGTCCTCAGCTGGTTCCTGACCCAGACAAGGCCAGACTGGTCTCTGGACAAGTGTATGCTGGAAGCTACAGGTCCCACCTGGCCTTGAACATGTCATGGTATCCACTGTTGCCTGCTGACCCTCTATGCCCACGGCCTTCCATGATGTCTCTCTTCAACCCCAGGCATTAGATGGCTGGGCAAGGGGGCTAAGTAGATTGACAACCCCGCACTGTGTCATACTGGAAGTGCTGGACCCTTGCATCTCACAACATCATGAGACTCTTCTCCTTCCCCTTATTGCTCTGCCTCTTTTGCGCTTTTGCCCAAATCTCTGTTGGGTGCAGCTAACTAAGGGACTTCTGGTTTGCAGCATCCCCTGGTCTATATCCATGAGCTCCTGCATACCAATCTGGATGGTTTTACCATAACAAGACTTTCCAATTCCAAAACAAGAAGGGAAAACAAGAACATGTGGGCCTGACTTCTTCCACACGCCTCTTTTATACCCCCTTTTCATATCCTCCAGGGCCTGAAAAATTGGGCTTTGCTTTCTTAAGAGGAAACGTTAAGCCCTCTTTCTCTTAGCTGGGGTTGCCCCTATGCCTCCCATTTCTCCTTTTAGGGATCCTAAGCCTTGGCACCCAGTCTTGAGGTGAGGGGGAAGGGCTGTTTGCTTTGTACTGTGGAATAAACACTATGCTTTTGCATTGATAGCCCTGATTTTTGCTATTGGAACCACAGCTTGTTTGGAAATAGGACTTATTAAGGATGAAAGTAATTATAAACCCAAAGAGTCTTCAAAAGTGTTTTAAGAGAATTCCTTGGCTGGCCTAAATCACAAGGTTTTTTAAAGCAGTGTTCATTACATTGTTTTCTGCTTCTATGCTTCTATTGAGTTTATCATTTTTGTCATTATATTCTGATTTTCTAAGAACTCTTTCTCTAATTGCTGTTTTTTCTATAAGAGGTTGGTTTGGGGGGGTATTTTTATTGTTGTAAAATATACATAACCTAAAATTTACTATTTTAACCATTTTTAAGTGTACAGTGCAGTGGCATTAAGTACATTTACAATTTTGTTTAACTATCACTGCTGTCTATACCCAAAATTTTTCATCATTCCAACAAAAATGCTATGCCCATGAAACAATAACTTCTCCCTTCTCCCCTCCCTCTAGCCCCTAGTAATCTCCATTCTACACTCTGTCTCTATAAATTTGCCCACTCTAGGTACCTCATACAATATCCATCCTTCTGTGTCTGGCTTATTTCTCTTAACATACTGTTTTCAGGGCCCATCCATGTTATAGCATAGCATATATGAAAATTTTATCCCTACTTTTGACTGAATAATATCCTATTGTATGTATATACCACATTTTGTATACCAGTTTCTTTTTTATAAATGCTGTATTCTGTCATAAATAGTTTTGAGGATGTTAACTTAAATATTTTAAAAATATTTGTATTTCCTCCAGTTCACTGAGGACTGTTCTTTTCCAGATTGCACTTCCTGAAACACCTTTCTCAGGATGGTGATGGTCCTTACATGTGAGGTGATTCTCCCTTGTCCATTAACACTTAGGCGTGGAAGAAGGATGGAGGCTGGTGTGGGCTTCCTGGGTATTTGCACAAATCATCTTTTACTTCCTCCATCTGGCCCCCTCTGCTCCCCAGTACCACCTGAGCACAGCAGAGGGCTGGGAACTGGGCATTCATCCTCCTGGGTGCTATGTGAGTGGAGACGATGTAACAGGCACTGTTCCATGCAGGGACTGGACAAACTGGGTGCCCTCCAAATAAGTCAGGGGCTGAAGAGGTTGAAGCAGCACAGACCCAAGAGCATCTGGGGCTACTCTGCCCACCTCTTTGTGGAGCCAAGGTGGAACGAGGCCTTTGTCTCCCCAGCCTCCCCTCCCCTGGCCTCAGCTGTGGACCCCAAAGTTATCCATGAGTAACAGGATCTGATAACTGTGGAAGCGGCTGGTTTGGATTGGTGGCTGCTATTTTCTGGAAAGCTGTGCCCGTTGCCTCTCTGGCTTCCCCACCCACTTCTTCACTGGCCTGGGCAAGTCCTCGCTGGCATAGTGATCGAAGAAGAACAGCGCGATGGGCTACTGGGCACCAGCGCAGCTCAAACACCCTCTTGCCTGGGCATGTAGGCCATGTGCTCAGAGTCGGGGCTTTGCTATGCTCTGTGCGCATCGTGATCACTTTCTTCCCTGGAAGCTCTCCTGTGTGGCAGGTTCTCGGCTCAGCACTGCCTGACCTCCCAATGGAAACAACACGTTCCCTCAAATCTCTCAAATAATCTCTTCTGTTGATGGCATTCTCTCCAGGTTTTTGCTTTGCTTAAACAGTTGTTTTTTCTTTTTCTTGTTCTATTTCTCTCTTTGATCATTTCTATGGGACGTAGAGAGAAAAGAGAGGTGAGTTTGTGGGATAGTCCTTGAAACCAGAAGCCAATGGAGTTATACTTGACTGGATTTTAAAATTCTACCACATTATAGTTTTCCTTTCTGTCTTCCTTTTTACTTTTCCCTTTTTAGATAGTTATAAAAATTGATTTTTAATGATCTGGCACATTCTAAATTCACTGCATGATTTTGAGACATTTTATTCAGGATTATAGTTCTGAACTATAAAGTATTATGTGAAAGGCTGTGATCAGGATTATACACATTAACGGTTATATATTTTTTGAACTAGGAAAGATGTTTTAAATCAATCTAGATATATGCAGACTATTGGGACATTTGGTGGATTGAAATAAAGGCATATGATCCAGACTCTGAAAAACAATGTTTTCCACAAGGGGGAGCTGTAGGCTATGGCTGGCTTTTTTTTTTTTTTTTTTAATGAGAGGAATGTTTTTTTGTGTCTCTTGTGCCACTTTGAAACATGATTCCCCTGATAGATTGACAGCCTAGAGGCCAAACAGGCTAAGGCGTTCTTATTTCTGAAATCTTGTGCGATAGGACTGACTTCAGGCACAGGGGATTCAGGTGTAGACACTCCCATATTTTGTGTCTTGAAGTAATAATCATTTGTAATTTCATGACTCCGTGCATTGATGGGGGTCACCTGGGCAGTTCTCTTACTTTACGCGATGCTGTTTGGGCACCCACGATGGCTCATAGGCATGGATAGCATCCAGTGTTGCTGGTATCTACGTAAGGTAGTTGAATCTTAGCAACGAGGTCAGTGTTACACCATATTGGTATGGCAGTAGGTATAACCTGAAAATAAAAGTCAAAAGATACCGGCCCATTACTAAAGTCTTACTCAGTCGTTAACAATTAGTCCAGCCCATCATCACATGGTATAACCACAGCATCTCTCAGAGTGATGCCACTCAGACTTGCAGGTTTCCATTTGACATGTCAGGTTCCAAAGCAGCACTGGTCTTGGTAATATATGGCTTCACTGCTTCAAGCATCCTATATTATTGATCTAAGAGGTAATGTGATCTCTTACTCTGAGCCTCTCTTGAGGCATCATGTAATATTGGATTTCCCTCACTGGATAGACCATTTAATTATTCCTTTATACACAGTTACCCTTTCTTCTCTCCATTTATATCCAAACTATTCCACCTTTGGAAGGGATGTTAGATTTAGACATTGTGCTGGTTCAGAATGCCATCAGCAATACTATTCTAGCAAATGGCTCCCCTCAGTCCACTCCCATTCATATAGGATAGGGTTATACAGATACAGGCTATCTTGACCCACTAGGCAATATGGCTGTATTTAGTGTTAATCCCTATTTTGCCAGATCAGGTAAAGACAAAAATCTCCCCCATCAGGTCCTTATGGAATTCCGACTTAAAAATTTAAAGGTGTAGTTATAGTAGTTATAGTTTCCTGCTTTAAAATCATCCCTGCCTCTGGCACCCACAGTTGCAGCCCTGGTCCTGGGACCACTGCATCAGGTAGGAATAAAGAAAGTAAGGTGATATATAAATTTACCAGCATTCTCCCCCACCCTCTTTTCTCCAGAACCCCCCAGAAAAGTGGAGAAACCTACCTAGTGGCAACTCTCCCTTGGCCCTGCTCATACTGAATGTGAGCACACACTCATGAAAGTGTGTAAGCCAGCACTTCATGCCTTTGTCGCCCCATTTTAGCCAACAAAGTTTCCATTGTCTGTTCCAATTCCTTTCAAACCATTATTCTGAAGATGAAAATTGTGTTCCTTGGTGTCAAGAAGTGTGACTCGGCAGTACAAATTGGTCCAATGTTTTCCATTTCAATCTTTTCTAGTATTTTTAGCACTTGCATCTACCACCAAGTACACAAAACCCTGTCCAGTGTCCATTCTTTTCAGGGTCCATTTATAACCATCTGTGGTGTCTGTCTCTCTTATTAGCAGAGAAAACAGTTCTTGTTGGCATTTTGCGCCTCAGAGGGTGCAAGATGAACATGTCTAGATTCAGCCTCTTTCTGCTTTGCTGTGATACACCCACGTCCACTCATTTTGTGGACTTGAGTGGCTACCTCAAGCAAACACACCAGGATATATACATGCAGATTCCAATCACCTACCAGTCCTGGAAGGGAGCCCTTCTGGTAGGCATTGACACGTCTTACTGTAATGCACCCCTTAAATTCTTGGAGTGATTTCTGTGGAGCCATGCTCCATATGGGCGTCCTTCCAATGGTCCAGTTTTCCATTACCCTTTTTGTTGTTATTGATTTTCAAACATAGCTTATTTTATTATAAAGAAACATAATTCTCTGAAAATTAATTCAAAGTTCTGTTTGCTACAGTTTCAAATTATTTTTAACAATTGGTCATTAACAGAAAAAGATAAAGGCAATTTTGTTATTATATATTGGAATATAAATCCCATTTAAGCACAAATATAAAAATGAAAGACTTATTTTTTTTATCTTTAATCTGTTTTCTTGTTTTAACTGGTTTCTTCCATATCTAAAGTGAATGGTTTGTCATAACCCATTAGATGGCATGGTCTACAGGGTTTGGAAAGAGACCTGGACTAACTAACAATTATTTTGTTTTAGCATAGAATGTGCTAAACATATGTGTGCTGTTTGGAATCTTCACATTATTCTGGTGAAACACTACTCATTTCTGAAAGCACAACATAAGTAATGGCTTTATAACTGCCGAGGCCTCATGATACAACAGAATGACATAGCCTTTTGTAACAAAGTGAAGCAGGGCTGGAGCGATCACTGTAAAGATTCCTATGATGCCTTAAAATAAGATTTGCAAAGGCAGACTTCCAAATATGATATTATTTTGTGCAAAAATATATTGCAGACATGCAAATGTTGATCACACTTGTAGAATACGAGAAACATTTCACATCAAATACTGTTTGGGCCAGAATGCCAGTATAAATCAGCCTTCCGTCTTCTGATTTTTCAACATCTATCTGTGCGGAAGCATCGATCACATCTTCTCAAACAAGTGCCTGTACTCGCTCTGGACGGACGCGGGAGAGGAGGAGCGGTTCCAGCAGTCCTGTGCTCTGGCTGGGCTGCCAACAGGCCCTGAGGAGCCCCTGCGGGAGGCTGCGTCGAGATGAGAGAGAAGAGTGGGAAGAACACCATAGGACCCCCCGGCGAAGTAGCTGCCCTCTTTCCGCTGAGCCACACTCTAGCCAAACCTAGAAGCACCCTATGCATGAGAAGGAGGGCTGACTGCGCTGCGGAAGCAGCCAGGAATCCTGAGGGCCGGCTCCTCACCAGAAGGCCGGGGTGGGCCTGGAAGAGCTGCGCCCCTCACCCACTGGCCCTTCCATTGCATTGCCCTTTTGCATATCTCTATGGCCAGGCCATTAGCCACTCCCCATGAGTTGGTAAAAACTCAAACGGCATCAAATAGCATGCAGTTGGGCCTACTGAGCTGAACTGATTTTGCCTTCTTCAGTCAGAGTGGTGGTCCTCCAAACAGGATGCTGTCTGTTCATCTTGGAACTGCCATCCATAAACCAAGACTCTTTGTTGGTCAATAGAGAGCTGTTGGTAGGGCAATTTCCAAGTGGCCCATGTGGCCATAGGATCCAGCAGCATTGCAGGTGGTTCCAAAGTTGCCCCTGGGAGGAAAGAGACTACCTCCTTGCATCTCCCTCTTGCATTTTCCTGTATAAACCATTTCCATTTTGTAATGGAATCCTTCTGGACACTGCCCTCCCCAGGATTAGAGCGTTTCTCCAACATTAACCAAAAAGACATTATGGGTGTTTCAGGTTCAAGATAACTTTATATCCTCAGTTATAGGGGCAGTTTCAATTAATGTCCAATAACAAGCTAGTAATTATCTCTCAAATGGAATATTTTTCGTCCAGAATCCCTGTGGTCATTGTTGAGTGTCGCTTTTGCCATAGCCCAAGTTTGCTCTGCACAATCTGTCCACACCAGCACTCTAGCTTCTAATGGGCATTAATTACAGTAGTAATCTCCTTTTGTCCACCAAGTATTCCATACTGTTTCAAATTAACAACCTGTGTGGCCTCAGGCAATTTTACTGGTTCCCATTTAGCATGACCAATCAATATTGTCAGAGGGCAGATTTACATGCTTTGTTTTACAATAATAAATAAGGGAAGCAATCTCCAGTCAGACACACTATCCATCCTGTACAAGTAAAGGAGACAAAATCACTTTACATAAAGTCAGTTCAAACATAACAATATTCATTTCACTTTAATCCCATCCGCTGTTGCATTCCCATATGCTTCCAATCTAACTGTAGCCCACATTACGACTCACCAAAAGGTTTTGGAACCACAGTGTACAGAGCTTCAATGTCGAGGAATAGTAGAAATGTTTCTTCTCTATCCCTTGAGAAGGGGCCAAGGGACTCAGGGCTTTTCAAAAGTCCTTATTTGACTAGATTATGGGACCATGGTCTCAGGCTATTTGAAGTACAGTTTCTCATTGTCATCTTTGCCTCCTGGAGTTTTAAAATCCTCCAAACTATGTTGACAAAGCATATTTTTTTTAGGGTCCCAGTGTTGGTGGACCACTTGGGGCTCTCATTGTCCACCCAAATTTCTCATTTTGATCTGCCACGATTCGCTCTACTTATCCCATTTCTTAATTACCGTTTA
>NW_006442497.1:3802230-3834184 GCF_000325575.1 Pteropus alecto | reverse complement strand
TTCTCTTACAAATCAGTCTAACTTTCTGTTGGTATTGGCTCTGAGCCTAGTGGCTATAACCCAGAATGGCTGGAATTTAAGCTTGGCCCAGTAAGATCCACCCCAACACTCTCTCTTACTTACATTTTAGTTATTGTGGAAAACAATAACCAAGAGATTGTTTCTTGTTATCCTGCATTTCCTTATGCATCCAATGAGCCAGCTGTGGGGAAGTTAGATCGATCATTTCTAAATTCCATTGGTAACCTTTACTTCCAGTAACATCATAGTATAGCTGCAGTTTCATACCACGGGAGACTAGGTAGTCATCTAGGAATCGAAAGTTCAACCCCTATTCTTTCATCTTTCTTCTTTCCAAACCACGTCCCAGTGAGTCAGGGTCATTCTGAAGAATGCCACTTCTGATGGCCAACCGAGTAGTAGAAAAAACAGTCCACACATAGGACTGCTCTCACTAATAAAATTAATTGCAAGTTTGGGGGATTCCCCAGACTACCTTCAGTTTCAATAGTTCACTGAAAGCAGCTATACTCATGGCTACAGTTCATTATAGGGAAATAATACACATTAAAATCAACCAAAGGAAAAGATGCACAGGGCAGAGCCCAGGAATGGTCCAAACATGGAGCTTCCATTGTTCTCTCCCTGAAGAGTCACGGACAATGTTAGCTCCTTCCAGCCAAGATATATGACAATACACATAGAGTATTGCCAACCATAGAAGCTCACCCAAGCCTTGGTTCCCAGTGTTTTTACTGGTACCCAATCACATATTACCCATATAGCTGACCTTTTAGTTTTTAGCCCTTCTGGAGATCAGGCTGATATCTTTAGTCTCCAGTCCCTCCAGAGGCAGAACTGATACCACTACCTCTATCGAAAGGCCCTACCATAAATTACACTGTTAGACCATGCCTTTGCTACATATATAGGCAAAATTTTCTCAAATAGGACAACAATAACAAAAAAACATGAACTGTAAAAACAACTGGTAAAATCTATTTTATCAAAATAAAAAATCATGTTCTCTGAAAGACACCATTAAGAAAATAAAAAGATAAACCAGGGACAGGAAGAAAATATTTTGAATCTGTATATCTGACAAAAGACTTATATCTAGAATAAGTAAAGAGCTCTCACAACTTAAAAAGACAAACAATCCAAATAAACAATGGGCGAAAAATTTGAACAGACTCTTCACAAAAAGAGATATGAATGGCCAACAAGTACATGGAAAAAATGTTCAGCATCATTAGTTATCAGAGTAATAAAAATTAAAACCACTCTCAGATACCACTACACCCATTAGAATGGCTAAAATTTTAAAGTCTGACACCATCAAGTGTTGGAGAGGATGTGGAACAACTGGAACTCTCATACATTGTTTGCAGAGGAAAAAAATGGTCCAAAAACACTTTGGAAAGAAATTTGGAAAGTTTGATAGTTTCTTTAAAAGTTAAACATACGTCTACCATAACTCCAGCCATGTAACTTCTATGTATTAACCCAAGAGAAGAGAAAATATATGTCCATTAAAAGACTTGAAAGGACATAGTGGCTTTATTCATATAAAGAATTTTCATAGCAAAAAAAAAAATGTTTTTAGCAATTTAATTTGTAATAGCCAAAATTGGAAACCATCCAATGTTCATCAACACATGAATGGATAAACAACCTGTGGTATATCCATACAATGGAGTACTACTTATCAATAAAAAGTAATGAACTATTGATACATGTAACAACATTGATGAATCTCAGAATAATTATTCTGAGTGATAGTGATCACTATCCGTTTCACGAATATGTATAAACTTATCAAATAATACACTTTAATTATATGCAGTTTATCATACATTAATTATATCTCAACTAAGCTGTTTTAAAACATGAATAAACTATTGATACACATACAACACAAATGAATCTCAAAAACATTATGCTGAGTGAAAGAAGCCAGACACAAAAGACTACATACTGTTTGATTATTAGTGTGGATTCGTGAAGTAGATGTCCTATGGCACAGTCCTGAGAGGGGCTCAGCTACAAGCCAAATTTAGCTGTTTGATTTCATTTATATAAAACTCTAGAAAAGATCAATTAATCTATAAGAACAGAAAACAGAAAGATTACCTGTAGCTGGGGATGGGGAGGGTGAGGATTGACAGGTGGAACACAAGGGAATTTTTCAGTGATGAAAAAGTTCCATATCTTCATGTGGCTGTTGTTACACAAGGGCATAAATTTATCAAAATCTACTAAAACACACACTTAAAATGGATGCATTTATAGTAAATTATACATTGATAAAGTTTATTTTTAAAAATTATCTCCAAATATTCCTTCCCAGGTAGCTAGTGGAGGATTTCCTCTACCAAAACAAGAGATTAAACTAAGAGTTAGATGTGAAATTTAAGGAGCAGGTGATACAGTCCAGAGAGAAGCTAAGAGAATTTCTGCAATGATGGTAAAAAGAAGCCCTAAAATAATATGTGTACAGCAGATCTGGAAAATAAAAAAATCTCAGAATAGATGACAGAGGACCCCAGAAGAGAGATTGTCAGAAAACAATATATAATCTGCTGTGTTTTATCATGTGGAAAAATTGAGACGTTGTAGGAAGATCAAGGAAAGAATTAATAATAAGCACATAGAAGACTAAGCAAAAGAAAATACAAAGCAATCACTAACTCTTGGAAAATCAAAATGATGAAAAACGAAAGAAATGCAACCATAGAACACTTAAATACTGAATATATAACCACAATAATAAAAGTAGAAATATATAATATTAACTTATCTAAAAATTAGATTAAACTGAAAAGAAGAGAGGGAAATCAGTGTGTGTGTGTGTGTGTGTGTGTAAAAGAAATAACTTATCATGTGCCATATTAGGAAATCAACAAATAATTTCTAAAAATAATAAACAACAATACTTGCATATTATTTCAAATTAAGAAAGCAAATTCAAGAAGCAGCAGCTAGAAGACCTCCATCTAAACAATGCGTCTGGGGCGTAGGAAGGGGTGTGATAGAGCAGTGCTGTTTACACATGAACCTTTTAATACATTTGATCATTTTAGTTATGTATATTCATCACTTGATAAATACGAAATTAATTTTTAAAATCTTTGCAGAGAAATATGTTTACTTTGGGCAGAATTCCTGAGACCACAGCATAAAGGTTTGGGAGAGAGGGAAGGCTGTGTGGGAAGCAAAGAACAAAGAGCAAGCAGTAGAAGGAAAGTCGAATAGAGGAGCGATGACTAAATGGAGCTTACATTTGCCCTGAACAAGGAGTGATGGCAGCCAAGCAAGGGAGCAGTGAATCCTGATCTAGGTGAATGGCGAAGATTTATGGAGGCTGGGACTCAGAAAGACCCTGAAAGAAGACCAAATTTTGCACAGAGCAGAGGTTTCCTCACTCTCCAAACTTTCGGTGAATATAAGGAGGGATGACAGGAGGAGAGTGTTGGGAAAGGCCACCAGAGACTCGGGTATTGCCAGCCCAGGTGGATGGCAGCTGAAAGAAAAGACAGACAGGCCATAAAAGGCAAAGGCAAGCTCACAAAAGGAAGAGCAATGTATTTCTTTAAGGGGCAGAGACCTTACCTTCATTCTGCAGGAGCCCCTTGCCAGTACCCTAGGTCACAATCCAGGGTAATTTATTTATAATGATGGCCCTGCATCATTGGGAAAGTTAAATTATGTTCGGTAGGCTCTGTTTTTTAAGGAAAGGGTTTTAGGAATATTTCCATTAAAAATGATTTAAATTATCTAAAATGTGTAACCCCTGATTATCGGGAAAGTCTTCTTTCCTCTCCTTCCTTAACAAGTGGTCTTGGCCCCTCCCCGCTTTCCATAAGTGGGTGAGCTGTCCCCTCTGCTCCTTTAGCCTCCCCAGGCTTGCCGGGTCTGGAGGAATCAGTCCCGTATCTGGCACCTCGAATGCATGGCCATTCAGCAATGACCATCCTCTGACCCTGCAGGCCTAAGTGACCAAGATGCTGGAGCTATATCCCATACAGAACCTGTAACACAGACAGCTATGAGGTGACTAGTTGTGTGGCTTCTGGACAGCTGTAATCACAAAAAGCAACCCATTTTACTCCCCTGATGTGTGCTGCCTCTTCTTCAGTGAGATGACTTATTGATGAAGAGTTATTTACTCAGAAATGGAATGATCTGGGCTCCAGACCTTAATTTCACACTATAAACTATGGATACTTAGGCAAGTGAATTCTCCACTCTGGAGCTTAGTCTCCCCTACCTGTGCAAAAAATAAAAATACAGAACTAGATAATTTTTAAGATTGTGTCCTTCTCTAACATTGCCAAACTCTGCCATTCCAACCATGAATCCCTGAACTTGTGTCATCCAAAGGATGGGTGACAGTTCCATGCTACTCTCCTCTGCTGACCATCTCCCAGTCTTGGGAATCTTCTCCCACCCCCCCCACCCCCCACCCCCATGGGTAATATACTTACAGAATTAAAAGTCACAACAATATAAAAAGGCATCACTGGCAAACCTCGCTTTCCCTCTTGCCCTCCATCCCGTAGAGATATCATTTTTACAAATATGTATTCTGATCCCCCTTTCTTTCCTAAGAGACAGCATACACATTATACTGTACATTGCTTTCTTCACTTAGCAATAAACCAGGAACTCTGTATCAATACATAAAGATCTTCTTGTTTCTTTCTTATAGCTTATATTGTATGTTGTCTATTATGTGGACCATTGTATCCAATGTTTTGCTATGACTGTCTCAATGAAGATCTTGTGCTTATGTCCTTTCACTTTTATGCATGGATCTGTATCTTATGCACATATCCTACATATGTATCCCAGAAGTGGCATTGCTGGGTAAAAGAGCAAATGCAGAGTCTTGTTTCCCTAAAGTCTGACCAACAGAATGCTGTTCACCTTTTGGATATGGAGATTTTTGTGAGGTAGAAAAAAATGGTCTCACTATAGTTTTAGTTTGAATTTCTCTTATGAGAAAGTTTGAGCTTCTTTTCATGTAAAGACATGATATCTCTTTTTTTTTGTGAACTATCTTTTCATGTCCTTCCATTACTTTTTTTAAAATCGGATTTGTGGTCTTTTTCTTCTAAATTTTTAGAAGTTATTAGAGTTATCCCTTCGTTTGTGATATGAGTTGCAAATATTTACTCTAGCTTCTTGTATCTCTTTTGACTTCATGTATAATTTAATTACACTTTTTATTTTGAGGTAAATGTAGATTCACATACAGCAGTAAAAAATAATACAGAGCCATCTCATGTACCATTTACCCACCTTCCCCAATGGTAAAATCACGAAAAATTATATTGCAATATACTTCTGATTTTTTTCCACACAAAAATGTAAGGTTTTTGTTGTGGTGGCAGGCTTTTTGATTTGTTTTTGTTTTTAAGTTAGTGGAATTTATCGATCTTTTTAGGTACAGCTTCTGAATTTTGACTTACAAAGCCTCTTAAGTAATATTTATGTCACCACTAGAGAAAGCAGTTACTTCCATAAATCTCAAACTTAGCGGGGCATAAAGGTATTCCTAGAGAGAGGCTCTTTTCCTCAGGAGTTGTCTCTAGTCCCAAATCGTGACTTTTGCTCTTCCCTACAGAGCCTGCTTCTCCCAGCCCCAGCCTCTGACTTTGGCCTGGGTAATACAGTTCCTGGCCACATGCTACTGCGCTCAGCTGGAGACACTGCTGCTGGAGGCTCCTTATGGTGCCTGGCGATCTCACTCATGAGCCCCTCTGCCCTGTGAGTCTCCACAGTCAGGTCAGTAAATGGGCAGGTGGGTATGGGTAGCAGTGCCATTTCCAGTGCCCCATCTGTCTGGTGTCCCCTTGGCTTGGGCAAACCTCTCTCAGTGGTTTATTCTTCAATTCGGGAGTCTCTTCCTCTCAGTAGCTCTTTTTTTTCCATTATAGATTCAGGGGCTTTGAAGTCAAACTCATCCCCAGGCTGCTATCGATCCCCTGTCATTTCTACTGCTTAAACTACAATTACTGGGCTTCCTACACTTGACCTGCAATTGAATTTTCCCAGGAACTCAGTGACAAGATTGATTCAGCCTAATTGAGTCAAAGATCAATTTTCCATGCCATTCATCTAGTCCCTATTTCTGCCGAGGGCTCTCTGAACTGAGGCTATGTGACTTTCACAGTTTTCATTTAAAAAGTCAAGACCGAACTGACACCTTTTAAGTACCATTTTTTTTCAAATGATCCTAGGAAACATTGCCTTTCTTTGCCTTCTCTTGTCTTGGCCAGCTGAGAGTAGAGGAAAATTCTGCTTTTAAAGTTGCTTGTGTTCTCATCACGTGAATGCTAAAATGCAATTCTAAGAAAAAAAGTCTGATCTCATTCAAAAGCGGGTTTGGAAATGAGTAAGGAGTCAGCTTTTAGGTGGTTCAGTAAATTAACAATTTGTTCTTTTGAATTTTCATGATATGACTCAATAATAAAAAGACAACCCAATTTTAAAATAAACAAGATACGTAAATGGCTAATAAGCACACGAAAAGATTCTCAACATTATTAGCCATCGGAGAAAGGCAAAATCAAAACTACCATAAGGTATCACACCTACTAGGATGGCTATACTCAAAAAGATAGATGATAAGAAGTGTTGGTGAGGTTGTTGAGAAACTGGAGCCCTTAGACACTGCTAGTAGGAATGTAAAATTTTGCAGCTGCTTTGTAAACAGTCTGGCAATTCCTCAAAAGGTTAAACATAGATTTACTATATAACCCAACAATGTCAATGCTAGGCATATTCCCAAGTGAAATGAAAACACATGTCACACAAAAACTTATACACAAATATCCATAGCAGCATTATTCATAATAGTGAAAATTGGAAATAACATAAATGTCCATTACTGATGAGTGAATAAACAAAATGTGGCATATATATAAAATGGAATATTATTCAGCCATAAAAAGAAATGAAGTGCTGATACATGTTATAACATGGATGAACCTTGAAAACATTATATTAAGTGAAAGCCAATCACAAAGACCATATGTTGTATGATTCTATTTATATGAAGTGTCCAGAATAGGCAAATATATAGAGACAGAAAGTAGATTAGTGGGTTTTTAGAGATGGAAGGGATGGAGAGGTTGGGGATTGTGGGCTAAAAGGTACAGGGTTTCTTTAGGGGTGATAAAAATGTCTTAAAATTGATAGTAGTGGTGGCTGTGCAACTCTGTGAATAGACTACTAAAACCATTGAGTTGTACACTTTAAATGGGTAAATTGTATGACATATGAAATATATCTCAATAAGTCTATTAGAAAAAAATAATTAGCACCAGGAGGAAACCTTCTGAGGCAAAGCTTCAAAAAAAAAAAAAAAAAGTGAGTGGGATTGTGTCTTTTTTCTTTGGAAACAAATAATCTGTTTGGGTGGAGTGGTGGGGTGGAACTTACCAGAAGGCAAGAAGTTTGTTTTCCATCTTTGTCTAACTTGAACTTTCATGAAAAAGAAAGGGGAGGGAAAAACAGAATAAATAGAAAGTTTCAAAAGATAAATCTAGAACTGCCTGAGCATCTACCTAGTATCTTCTGACTGGTAAATTACAAATAGGCTGAGTTTCTGGAGAGTCAAAAGAAAATATTAATAATGGCACTTATTACCAAACTGTTCTAAAATAGTTTAACTTGAGAAAGAGTATCCACCAGAAATCAGAAGGTAACATCATAATTCAAAAATTAACATTATACCATTAGAGGTAGTTCCATTAAAGTCAGGAATTAAACAGGAATGTCAATTATCACCACTTTCATTTCATATCATCTTGAAAGTTCCAGCCATCAAAATAAGACAAGAAAAATAGACGAAGGTTATAATATTGATGAGAAAAACCAACAACAAAATTCTCTACCTAGAAAATCTAAGAGAATCAATTGAAAACTGGTCAGATACAAGAACATATTAAAAAGGAGGTCAGAACCAAGATAAATATACAAAAATCTATTGTTTTTCTGAGAACTTGATACAATCAATTAGAAAATGGGGCTTTGCTGGGCATCACTCTGTAAGGGACACTAAAACCTCACTAGACTAAATGGAAATCACATATAACTCTTTAATGTAAATGATCTTCCTGCTGCTTAAGCAGATACTCACTACTCAAAGTGTAGACTGCAGACCCAGCAGTGTGGGCACCACCTGGGAGTGTGTTAGGAATGCAGGATCTCAGGCCCCTCGCAGACTTACTGAATTGGAATATGCATTTGGACAAAATCCACAGGCAACCTGTATTCACACTGAAGTTTGAGAAGCACTGAACTAGACCACACTCTAAAGTGGAAATAAAAAAACGCCCCCTCACTCACCTGTTTTCATCTCAAGTAGTTTTGCAACTTGCATGAATGCAGTAGATAATCTCCAAAGAAGGTTGCCCTCAGTCCCTTCCCTCTCTATACCTGCAAGCTGTACTTCTCATCAAGAGATGAGGCCAGTTCTCCTCCACTTTAACCAGGGCTGACTTTATTGACTTGCTTGACCAAAACAGCATGGCAGAAGGGATGTGTTGGGACTTCCAAGACTAAGTCACAAGATGCCTTGTAGCTTCTGTATGGGTCTCTTGGACTCACTCACTCCTGCCATGTTCCCTGTCAGAATGCAGTGAGGCCCAGCTCTGCTCCCAGCCAACAGCCAGCATCAATAGCCAGTCACGTAAGTGCACCATCTTGGATGTCTAGTCTAGCTGAGTCTTCAGATTTTGCCTGGGTGAGAACTGCAAATCCTGGGCAAGAACTGCTCAGGTAAATCCTGTCAAACCACAGCACCACAAATGACAAGCCACTAAAACTTGTGCAAGCCACTAAGTTTTGGGGTGGTTAGTTACATAGCAATATATAACCCAAAACCAAAACAGTATGCTAGCCTTATGCTAGCCACCTGTCAACTGCTTGAAATCAGAGGACATTGTTAGCAAAAAGTCTATAACTAAATCACAATCATCTAGTGCTGTGTACCAGGCACCAGTGATTTGTTTTATTACGTAAATTTAAAACTCCTTAATATGCCTCCCAGGATATCACAAAAGAAACTGAGGAGAGGAAAAGAACAATAGAACAATGGAAGCAGCTTAACAACATGAAAGCTAGAAAAATAAACTTCTAAACTTTCTTAAACAAGGCTTTGTTACTACATTCATGTGATGTGCCTCTATCAGTAATGTCCATAAGTACCTGATACTTGTAATAGAAAAACAGAAATGTACAATAAGTTCAAATGCTATGTTATAATCAGTGAGTACAATAAATACATTATTGAAAACATTTAAGAATAAGAAAGTAAATGTAATGACAAAAAAGATTCCACTGACAATAGCAATAAAAACTTACACACTTGTGAAAAAATTAATGTGGAATGTGCAGGATCTATAGGAATAAAATCATAAAGCTTTACGAAAGACTAAAAAAGAAATGAATAAATTTAAAGAAATAACAAAGATGAGAGATAACACTATTGTAAAGATAAAAACTCTCTTAAATTAATTTGTGGTATATCTTGTTTCTTCGATGCCTTCATTTATTATCTCTAGTAATTTTGAGGTGCTTTTCACTTCATTTATAAAACATGATAGTTTTAATTCTTCCCTTTATGAATATCTTTCTTTCTCTTCTCAAATAGCTTTGCCAGAATTTTTGGAGCTAAATTAAATAGTGCTGATAATGTGTCTTTGTCTTGTTCCTGTTTTACAAAGGAATAATTCATGTTACTCCATTAAATATAATTTTGGTTTTTGGTTTTCAATAGAGCCTTATTGTCATGTTAAAGAGGCAAACTTTACTGCTTTTAGGAAGAATTTCAATGAAGAATTCCCTTTGGGCATTTATGGAAATAATTATATGAATTTTTACAATTTTTTCCAATAATGTTATTGGTTATGCCAATGACTTGAGCTTTAGAGGGGACAAAAAAAAAAAAAAACAAAAAAAACAAAAACAAACAAACAAAAAACCCTGGAAATGGTTAAAGTATATTTTCAACTTAAAGTTATATTATATTCTGATTGCTAAAATTTTACCTAGAATTTTTGCCTACCTGTTAATTCATGAGATTACCATAAAAACTTCTTTTTTAATGTTATTCTTATTAGATGTAATGATCAAAAATCTGTTTCATCAAAGGAAATAAAACAATTTACAAAAAGGCAATATAAATGGCAATAAAGAATTTTTTAAGTCTAACTTGCTAGGAAAAAAAGAAATGCTAAATAAAACCACAATGAGACACCAAAATAATAAACTGACAATTTAAAAAATACTTTTCATGCATTGCTGGTGGGAGTGTGTATCAGTACAACCTTAAAATTATATGTACGCACCCCAAATCCAATAAAGTCAGAGAAGAAGAGAAGAGGACGGTAGGATATGAACAATTTTAGTTTCTTCTTTCTTGCACTTTCCAAATTTTCTCACAGATATAAATATATTACTTTCATAATAAAATAGTGCATTCCAAATTAAAACCACAATGAGACCCATTACATACCCACCAGAATGCTTAAAATGAAAAAGATTGACAATACCAAATGTTGGTAAGAATAGTAACTAGAACTCTTGTACATTACTAGTAGATATATAAACTGGTTCAACCTCTTTGGAAACCATTTGACAGATCCATGAGCAGTTTCATCTCAGTATATACTTAACAGAAATAAGTGCACATGTCCACCAAAAAATGTACACGAATGTTCACTACAACTTTATTTGGAACATTCCAAAACTGGAAACAACCCAAACATCTATTAAAGGAGAATGAATAATTTGGTATATTCAAACAACAGAATACTATACTGCAGAGAAAAAAGAGTAAATTACTGATATGTGCAGCAATATGGGTGAATCTCACAGACATTATGTTGAGACAAAGAAGCCAGACATCGAAGAGTCCATACTGATGATTCTATTTCTATAAAGTTCAAGAATAGACAAAAGTATTTATTGATGATGGTAGTAGTGGCTATTGCTGTGGAGTGGGTGAGCATTGACTGGGAGTGAGCACAAAGGGGCTTGCTGGGTAATGGAAATGAAAATGTTCTATTTTGGTTTTGATAGCATCTGCATGAGTGTTCAAATATATAAAATTTCATCAACCTTAAAATTTACGTACTTTATGTAAGTTACACCTAAATGAAAAGAAAAGTTTAAAATGTGTATATTCTTTAATCTACTTTAGTTCTACTTCTAGGAAATCACCCTAAGGAAGTAATCTGGGCCTTAGCATAAAGATTTCTGTACAGAGATGTTTAATACAACCATTACATATCAAACCGTTAGAGAAAGCCTTACTGCCAAAACTAGGAGATTGTTTACAGACAATTATGGCACATCCATGTGATATAATATTCTGCAATCATCAGAACTTAGGATGTATGAGAATGTTTAATGACCTGAAATGTTCATATTCACAATATAAACTTATATTTAACTAATAATACAAGTTAAAGGTACAAAACAATGACATTAGTGTGAATCCAACTATGTAGAAAACAAAAGTAAATAAGCATGGGGAAAACGGCATTGTCCTCAGCCCTAGAAATACAGGGCATGCATGCAAACATTTACACTAATATCTTCTTTCTCTATGATTTGGGCTCAGGTGGCCTCTGCATTTCCTGAAAACTCGGGCCTCTTTTGTGACTCTTTGCTATAAAGCAAACAAGCTCAAACTGTAAAAAGCATTACCTATGAGAAAAATCGTTCTACCGCAGTGGGTTGTCTAAGTCTAGAATCCCTCCGTGAGAGCCAGAGTCCCTAACTTGAAGAAAATTTTAAAGTTAGCTTGTATTGAAGAGGAAAAACTTTTCCTCTACTCTCTTAAATTCAGTATTAGGGTCCTGTGAGTTAAACTGACAAAAGATAGATTAGCAAAAGAAAAGACAAAGTTTATTCACATACATATGAGGGAGCTCACAGAGAAAATAACTTGGCTCAGTAACTAAAGATAGGAGTTTATATGCCTAATCTAATAGGAGAAGGGAATGGAAAGGAAATGACTTCTACAGGAAAAACAAATGGGTTTCTTTAGGAAAACAAATGAGCTTTTATGGAAATAAGATAGAGATAAGAGAGTTTGTGATAATGTTAGTTTATGTAGGTGCAGTGGTCTTCTTTGTCTTCTTTAAGGCCAGGAAACTCCCCTAAGGAGATTTGTGGTAATTTCACTCTTGGTCTCCTTCCTAGGGGTGAAGCTGTCCTCAAGAGGGGATTATGTCAGTTTCACTTCCAGAAGTTTCTGCTTTTAGTCATGTAAGGAAGGGTTCAGACAAAACTCAAATGTCTTCAGCTCAAAATAATTTGTATGCCACTGTGGTATAATTTGGATCTCTTTAATTTCATAGACAGAATATTTGGAAATATTATCCATCTTTTCTCCATTTTTCCTGTTAAACCTTAACCCCTTCCTCATTCACTCTTTCGAGTATTCTGCATTCACAGCCTCAGGGAAAGGGTGGCACTATACGAATTTAGAAGAAAAAGAATGTCTAAAGCTAACTTTTAAATGTCCAAAGTTCAGAGTCAAGGCCCTGTAGGGACACAGGAAGGATTCTGGTAAATGAGATATAGCTAGGCTCTTCACTCCCAAGACAAGAAAGACTGAGGGGAGCGAGGAGGCGAGTGGTGCTGAGTGTACTCTACCCTCACCCCAATACCAGAATGAACCCCAAGGTGGGGGCACAGAATCAGAAATTTAAGTTTGAGGATGCTTGGGATGGAGCCCAAGGTGGAGAAAGTCCGCAGAGATTGGGACTCAGGGCAGAGGCCTCATGGAAGTCCCTGTGGCCCAGCCTGTGACAGAGGAACAAAGATCTTGGGAGCCCTACAGTCTCCCTCAGCCCAGAGGGCCACAGGAACATCTGACTGAATTCTCGGGCCCCAGGGTAGAACACAGAGATGCTAAGGAGAATCATTAACTCCGAAGAGGACTCTGGGATGTACATTAAAAATGAGAAGAAAATATGATTCTCATTTATAATTTTGCTTGTTTTCTAAAACTTCTATAATAAGTAAGCTTTATAGGAGAAAATAAAATTTTTAAACTTCAGTCAACAAACACCAATTGATCAAATTACTCTCCACCAGGCTATATGCTTGAATCCTGAAATACAAAGCTAAAGAATGCAGACCCTGTTTTCAAGCTGCTTAGGATCAAGGTGGAGCAATAGACATAAAAACAAGCAGTTAAATCCTGGGCATAAGTGGCAGAAACACACAGTCCAGCTTAAGCCCAATGGCGGTCCATTTAAAGCTACAGGTTTGTTCCTTTGGATTCACCTAATGTTTTTCATATTTGTCTTAGTTGTTTTCTTGATAAAATTGTTTCTATTGTTTACTCTTTTTAAAAAAAATAAAAAGTGATATTATTCATGTATACCACAAATTAATACCTCTCTATGACCTTCATAAGATAACTTGAGATTCTGGTTCACTTGCTGATGTATAAAAGCCCATATCCTGGCTTTAAAAGGCAGTTTTGGGGTGCCAGTGTCTAAATTACAAATGGTGGTCTAAATAAAAAATACACATTAAAAAGCCAAGGGACGATTTATAATGGAGACATTTCCTGTCTTTTCTTGCCTTTCATGATCTTGACATTTCGAAAATTGTAGGCCAATAATTGGTGTCTCTCAGTTTGGGTTTGTGTGATGTTTTTTCATTGTTAAATTCAGGCTATCGATCTTTGGCAGGAATCTCGCAGATGTATTCTCCTTGCGTCCTCTCAGATGGTGCACAATTTAGATTTGATTCATCTTGATGATGTTCACTTTGATCATCACTTAATTAAGGTGGTTCAGCCAGAATTCTCTACTATAAAGTTACACTTTCCCCATTATAATTACTGTTTTGTGGGACATACTTTGAAACTATATCCTGTATCTCATCAAACTCTCAATTTACTTATATTTCTATGAACTCATGGTTTCTTATTTTATTCAATCAATTATAACCCCTTATTATAATTTATTTTGATGTTCAAATTGTAGAGTCCATAGAGCCTCTCAAGCCAGCTCCTGTGTTCTGTTGCCATGTCCTCACAAGTCTCTAAGCACATCCTTACTTTTTACCTCAGGATTTTCCAGGTTTATCTTGTACTTTCCCTGATCCAGACCTGGAATCAGCCATTTCTCCAAGGAACCTTGGTTCCTTTTTAGTAGAGAATGATAGTTAGAAGGAAAGAGCTGGATGCTGGGTGTGTTCACTGTTAATGGAGTTATTATGGATCGAACTGTATTCCAAAAGATAAATTGAAGTTCTACCCCCAGTGCCTCTGAATGTGACCTTATTTGGAAATAGAGTCTTTGCGTAGTCAGTTAAGACCAGGTCATACTGGATTAGGGTGAGCCCTAAATCCAATCACCGATGTTCTTATAAAAAGACCATGTGAAAACACAGAGGGACAAGAAAACTCTATGTTTGGAGTGATATGTCTACAAACCAAGGAATGTCAAAGATCGTGGTAACCATCAGCAGAAGCTAGGAAGAGGCAAGGAAGGGTCCTCCCCCTAGAGCCTTCAGAGAACACAGTCCTGCCGACACCTTGGTTTCAGATTTCCAGCCTCCAGAACTGAGAGAATACATTTCCGTTGCGTAACGTCACCCAGTTTGTGGTAATTTGTTTGTAAGATATTTACATATTTGATTAATCCCCCATGTGTAACAATCTCTCACTACATCCTCTCACACAGATGCCCTCTTCTCACCTTACTCTTGCTCTGACACCTTTCCAGGCCACCCCGTCAAATGGACTCACTCCACACCCCCAACATAGAGCCAGTCCATCTGCTGTGAAGGCCCTCTCCTCCCATGCTGAACTGTTCTGTGCTTGTTTTCAAACTTCACTTAAATAGTATACAGCATATTTTCTTCTGCGATCTGCTTTTTTTCACTCAACATTATGTTTGTGAAATTCATCCATATCAGTACATGTAACTTTGGCTCATCCATTTGTATTACTGTGTGGTATTTCGTTATATGAATCTATTGCTGCTGGTGGACATTTGTTTGCAGGTTTCTGCTATGACATTCTTACACTTGTCACATATAGTCAAGTTTTTCTAGGGCATCTCCCTAGGGATGGATTCACTGTGTCATAGGGTGTGGGTATCATCACATTTACTAGATTATGCCAAAATGTTTCCCAAAGTGATCTACCTTTCCTCTCCTTGGTCTTTTACCAGCAGAGTGTAAGTAGAGTTTCTATTGCTCTACATCTTCAGTGATACTTGACATACTTAGACTAATTTACGCATCTGGTGTAGTTTTTCATTATTTGCAGTCAGTACTGATAACTGCATGGGTTGTCTCAGCAATTACTAGTTTTCAAATTCTCCAAAGGAGGTCCCACTCTCTGTAGTGCAGGGTGCTAGTTGTCCACCAAAATTATTCTTCCTTAGTTCTTGAGTAGTAATAATCATAGGTGCATTCATGGCAGCCAGCTAGGCTACATTGCTGAGTCTCTCTTGCAGTCAGATGTGGCCATGCGACCAAGGTCTTGCCAATGAAATATGAGCAAAATTGATACGTGGCTTTTCCAAGCATGGGTTAAGACATTGGACATGGCTCTTTCTCCTTCTTGCCAGCTGAGTGTTCTACATGACAATGATCTTGCTTCAACCACACAAATAACAACACTGATCTAGGGAATAGCAGAGCAATAAGATGGAAAGAACCTGAGACCCTAGGTGACCATATGCAGCAAGACCATTATCAGGGAAATAAACTGCCCTGAAGCCACCGTACCATTGGGTTTCTTTGTTGTAACAGCTTAGCCTTTACCCTAATATTTTCTACCACCAGAACTTCCCCCACCAAATGGCTGTGAGAGTTCTCAGGAGATGAAGTCCTATATTACACCCTGTCTACACCAAGTGAAAGGATGCACCACCTCTTCTACATATGGGTTTTTATAGAGCTCCCAAATCTTTCTTTTTTCTTCTTCTTTCAGAATATCCCCAAGATGATTATATAGGAAAAAAGTAGGAGGCTGTTTGATTGTGGGTTTTCTCTTCCTCCCCAGATTCCTTTGTGGTTATTGGTGAAGACTTTTAATCTGGGTATATATATATATTTTAAATCATAGTTGTCTTATTATACTTAGCTCGCAAAATGGTTAAGTCACCACTGTGCCCTTTTCTGATTTTGTTCTGGAGAGTTGGGAAGTATTCTCCAGATCGTCCTTCATGTTAAAAATGTAGGATATGTTGACTGATGGTGGCAAGTTGGAATCCAAGAGATAGTGAAATAAGATAGTGTTCATTTTGCTAGCTTTAAAAAATGGTATAAGCCCCTTTCCTACCAATAATAGTGTGCCATAAGTCGCAGAGTTTGGTCAATTCAATTTTAGGCACTTGAGGTAAAAAATAGAAAAGCAAACATTTCCAAAGGTGGCTGAAGAGAGCTAGCTTGAAAAATCCCCCAAACCTACTGCTACTCCTACATGAGTTTACCTCTTGTTTCTTTGCCAGTGAGAGCCGTCCTGAGTGAGACTGATGACCAAGCTGTCCTGGCCAGTTGCGGGTGGAGAACTCACACATCTGCTGGTCATAACGTGTTTATCTTTTCTTCCTTTTTCCCTCTCCCAGGGGCCAGAAAGTTATCTTTAGGTGGAAGGAAATAAGACCTAAACATTTATATGGAATACTATGTGAGTCTATATCCTATCCTGTCCATTCTGGATCTAACCAAATAATTCAGGGGCAAATAGAAGGGCCTCAGAATCTAGTAAACTCTCTCCCTCCATACTCACCTAGGACCAGGCCCTTCAGAATTGTATTTACCATTGTCACCACCCTGTACTGTGCCCCAGAGCTGGAAAGCTGTGTGTGGGTCCCAAGGCATCACCCTTCAGTATAATCTGAATTGTACAGTTTATTTTTCAGTGTTTGCACTATGAAGTTGGGCCTTTCTTAGTTTCACACAGATGTCATTTTCTTCTCTATTTCTTTTTATTCATTTTGGTAAGTATTAGGATGGAAGTTTTTGTAATCATGGATTTCATTTTTCTTACCACCACTCTAGTCTTTTATATATGTTCTAAAGCCATAAGAGTGAAGATTACAGCCATAATATGTCTTCTAGCTGGAGCGGAATCTATCAATCAGAACCCTATTAAAGCAATTTGAAATAACGGTCCATTCTTAAAAGAGAAAACTGTCTCAACAATCACATTTTTACTCAAACTCTTTAAATAATAATTTACTTTTATTAAAATTTTGTTTTTCTGATTATTAATACTTTTAGAAAATTTTGAAACTACAAGAATGTATAAAGAAAGTAAGAATCATCCATAATTACACTACCAACCAGAGCTAATCACTCTGTAGTTTTTTATTCTTAAAACACTGAACTTAAGTTCACTAAAACTTCTCCAACCTAGCCATAGACTGTCTTCAGGTCTTTTCCACAGAATATAAAATAGAAACATATAACATATTAAAAAAATACTCAAACAGAATAAAATGAGGTTTCTTTACAAAGCAGTTTTCTACAAAACCTCCATTTACCAAATTCCTATAAGTCAAAGACTCTAATACAGACTATCAAGCATTTATTAAAATAGTATTAACAGAACAAAGAGGAGAAAGGGCAAGGGGCTTATCTCCAGATCCCCCCCCGACTCCTCATGCTACTAGGGGCAGGATGCCCACTTTTCTTGCGTGCTGGAGGTTTTTCAGTCTTAGGGGCTGTGGCAAGGCGGCGTGGGAGAGCCTGGGAGGGAACCTAAGAGTTGAAGGAAAGAGAGGAGAAAGTCAGCATCGTGTACTCTCATCCCCCACCCCACTGAGGAAAGGTGTCATGCACGGAGAGGGCCAGAATCATTAGGCAAGAGGGAGAGACCACGCTACAAATTATGGGGATAGCAATCAGAGGGGTCAGGCAATAGAGAACAGGGCCAGCCAGGGAGTGTGCAGAGCTGGAGGAATGGGTCAGTGAGAGCCCTTCCATCCCCCTCATCCTGCCCTGCTTTTCCTCACCTCTTTCCGGGGAATCTCACAGAAGCGGGAGTCTGTGTTCCTTCTGGGGACATTATCTCCTTGGCCATCGGTCCTGCCATATAAATCAAGGGATGAGCATGGGGAACACTTCCCCCCACTCTCCCCAACATTGGATAAAAGAACTACTCCCAAATTCTGTCTCTTAAGAATGAGAACAAACAAGACAGACCTGGGATCAGACAGGAGGAAATATTAGTGGAACCAAATACTGAGTTATACTGAGTAGTCACAATCCTAGGAGTCAGAGTTCTGAGCTACAGGATAAAGAGAAAAAAACTAAGGTAGAAAGGCATAGAAAAGAGACTATTTTTAGAAGCAAGAAAAACACAAAGTAGAAAGGAAGAGACAAAAGAAAGGTGGGAGGAGTGAGAGACAGGAAGACTTGCTGATCTATATCTTACCCTCATTTTCTTCCCCAGAAAAAGACAAAAGAGTACTCAATGGTCAACATACACACATATACACAGCCCTCTTCCCTGCCCACGATCCAAATTCCTTCTGCCTAATCCTTCCTCGTTTCCCCCCAAGGCTGGTACCCGCTGTGTTCCAGCTTCTTCAGGTAGAGCAGCAGATCTTCAGCAGGCAGTGCCCCCCAGCCCCGAGCTTGGTATAGTCGTAACAGCTGAGACACCTCCATCAGCTGCCTTGAGGATGCAAGCCCATCGCCACCTGATAGACGTATCAGTAACAGTCATCATCCTAGGGCCCCACTCCCCAGCCCTCATTCCATTTTCCTAGGACTTCAGAAGGGCCTTACTTCCAGCTTCTGGCTCCACACCCAACACCTTCCCTCTTTATCTACCAGTAAACCATGGCCTGTTTACCTCTCTCTGGGGAGCCACTGCTGGGAACACTGCTCTGTGAATGGGTTGAGGGAAGCTCATGGACCCGGAAAAGACTAGACGCCATGGCTAAGGGCACTTTAGTTTTATGGACAGGGGGTGGCAGGTGTGGCACTTGATGGGCTTCCTCCCAAGATGGGACAGTCAGGGAACCTACCAAAAGAGATCAAAAAATCAGGAAATGGGTTAAAGAGCCATGGAGGTCCTACCACCTGGCCTTCATTAGGCTTCATCACCTAATAAAGCTTTTACCAGCTTCTAACAATCCATTCCAGATAACCCACTCTATTTTCCAGGCCTAGCCCCAACCTTCTTCAAAGTTGGCACTCACCAGACTTAGGGGGCAACAGATCAACAGATGGGTTCTCGTTGTTCTGGGGTACTGTGTCCAGCAGCTGGGGGAACAAGATAGAAAGCGTTCCCAGAGGACTAATAAAGAAAGAGACCTAGACATCTGTGAGAAGCAGAGGCTGGGAAAGTAAGAGAGTTGGTCGCCCAAGTTGCAGAGCTAGAGTTGGTTGCCTAAGTCCCAGAAGCAACTTAAGAGATAGGAATAAGAAAGACTGGAAGAGTAAGAAGCTAGGATAAAGTATTACTTCTAAAAGGGAGATGAAGCCAGAGTCCTGGACTCCTAGAACAGAAAGAAGAAATGAGGAAGAGAAGAAGAAAATAAGGTGGGATGGGTAGGCCCTCTCTTACCTGGTGTAAAAAATGCTTGAGGCCCGCCAGCTGAGAAGGGGGTGGCAGCACTTGCTTTAGGAAGCCATCCCCATCAGATCCAGGATCTTCCTCAGGGAATGGCCGTTCTGCTCTGTGATTGGGATGGAAGGCCCCAACTGCAGAGGAGAAGGCCCTAGCTGTAAAGTGTGTGTGTGCACATGTGTGCATGCACACCCATGTGTATGTTGTAAGGTGAGGGGTTCCTCCACAACTCAACTCACCAAATGCCTAGAAGAGGTCTATTAAATATAAGATGGACATTGCAACAAGGAGATGATAACGAAAGATTAGAATGGTTTGGAATTAATAAACATGTTTTAGCCCCTTCACCAGAACATGTTCTCATTCTTTTTTATTACTATTATATAATTTTTATATTTAAAAGTGTGATATAATTCATTCCTCATTCTTAATTCAACCTGGGTTGTCATGTTTGCATTACACAGTGCACCCCATCCACCCAAGTTACAGATGACTAAACCAGGGGTGGATACCACTCCCAAGGTTAGCCAAAAAAAAGGATGGTTGCCAACCCATCAGACTGCCTCTCTTTAAACTGGACCTAAAAAACAGAGACAACAATGTCTCTCTAAGGTTATCCAGAATCTTGGCTGGAGTCAGTGTCATGGCTGGTCAAACCCATGTACAAGCCAAAGCTATGAGAGCTAGACCCTTGAATGAGAGAGTGCTGGTCTACCAAAAGGAGCAGATGTGCAGGGAGAGGCAGAATCAAGACCCCAAAGAAAGGAGGAGTGGTTGCCTCCGTTTCTAATAATGCTCCTGGATCCAAACTCCAGTTCTCATCAGGTCTAGCTACATCATATTTCCATGAGATCTTACTCTCTTTATGCAAACCAACTTGAGTAGATTTCTGCTCCTTGAAACTTACAGTCAGTAAGATATCTGGGAAATTAAATACTCAAGTCTCAGAGAGAAGAGAAGATAGGTAAGAGGGAGCCAATTAGTGCATGTAAGGAGATCCCCAGAGATGTCTGTCTCTGGTTACCTGAAGATGAGGTGAGATCTGGCTTTGGCTCAAGGGGCTGGAAGGAATGTTGGTTCTGGAAAGTGGGGTCCAGAACGAGGCTAAAATCTGGCGAGGAGCTGCAGAGAACAGGTGGCACTCCAGGCAGCTCGTCCCTTGCTTCCCGGCTCTTTTGCAACACAGGCTTTAGGGCCACAGCCGTGGGAGGCATAGTCCAGATCCTCCTGTCCCCCTTCTCTGGTTCCTGGGGCCCAGGACTGGAGGGGCTGGCAGTAGGGACCTGGGCGTAAGAGGCAGAAAGAAGGATCAAAGCCCACTGCATTTAGAGACAAGACATGATACAGACATTTTGGTTGTTTCTGGGGAGAGGAACCAGGAGACTGAGGTGTAGATATAGGATGGCAATTACTTTGTTCCTTTTTTGAACTATTTGGGTTTTTTCCTTACCATGTGCATATTATTATCTATTCCAAAAAATATTTTAGCTAATAATAAAAATTTCATGATGAAAAGAAAGAAGCAGGAGATGCCAACGTAAGAAGGGGTGAGACTTCCAACCCTACTATAGGGTAGAACTTGGCAAAAATTTTGGTCTTTACCATCATAATTAATTCAACTGCCATTTGGCAAAAACTAGTACCATGTATTCCTCACCACCTCTTGGGCTGAGAAAAGAGTTAGGCCTAATGTAATGAGGCCAGTCTGGGTGAGCCATGGCCACAGAAAAAAAGATTTCTTTTGATGAGATAGTTACTCTTTGGGAAAGTCTATGGATTTCTTTTAATGCAGGTCCAAGGACCTGAACTTAGGCCTTCCCTTGGGAGGAAGCTAGATTTCCAAAGAAGGAATCTATACACAAAGATTCTGAGCAGCTTAACTTAAGGGGCAAGGCCTACCGGGGGGTTAGAAGGCAAGGTAGAGGTGCCAAGCAGTTGGTTTGCCTCCTCCCAGTGGGCCTGCAGCATGGCTTGGAGTCGATCTACCAGCTCAGCTCGCTGTTCCTCCAGCTGCTGGTTCCCACTCTGCAGTTCCCGTACTCGCGCTTGCTCCCGGGCCAGTCTGAAGAAAAGACAGGAGAAATGATGTAGGGCCTTTGAGAAATCAGAGACTTGGCAAATAAGAGAAGCCAGAACAGAATGTCAGATAGTGGAAGTTCTAAAAGGAGCTAAGGCCAATGTAGAAGAGGACAGATCTATGGAGCGGGCAGCTCTTCACCATTCCCAGTTTGGGCTCTACACACAGGAAAGGGACTGAGGCCTAAAAGGGATACTCCAGGAACTAGTACCTGAGCTCATAGTCCTGAGCCACCTGTTGCTGCCTTTCCTCTCGTTCTGCCATTTCCACCTTGAACTGAGCCAACTGAGTGGACAATTCCTGTTGGTGTTGTCCATTTAGGTCCTGCAGCTGCTTCCTAAGAGGACACAGGTGAGAAGAGGACTGAATCTGGGGACAGAAATAATCAAATGAGAAAAAGCCAGAATGTGTACATGTGAGAGATAAACAGACACAGGCAGCCAGCCTGGCCATGGCACAAGTGGGCTCAGGAAAGAGTAAGGCCAAAGCTAGTGCCTTAGGATGGGTTCACCAGAAGCAGAGACTGACATGAGGATTTATGGGAAAGTGATTCATTTAAGAAGCATTTCCAGAAAAAAAAACTGACAGGGAAGCGGGGGTGAGGGAAGTGAGACTGGGATGGGAAAGAGGCTCAGTCCCACAGGACAGCTCTGGAGATGGTGTAGGTCACAGCTCAGCATTGTCCCCATCAGGGACAAGGGAGCTGGAAAATTTATATTCTTGCACCCATCAGTTATTGGTAAAGATACTTCCTCTGGTATGAAAATTCCCAAGCACTTTGGCTGTCTATGTGCACCTGTAGAGAGACTGAGGTCCTAGCTTATGGGAGCCAGTAGAAGCCAGCATGTTTAAAAATGGTAAAGTGATCCAAGAGGATATGGACAGGGCACTAACAACACCTGTGTGGCTGAGGAGAAGCAGTATCCAGTAAGACCCAAGTACCTGTGATGTTCTCTCAGGGAGGCTGCTTGCCGCAGGCTGCTCTCCTGAGCCTGTGCCAGCTGCTCTGTCACCCGCTGCTCCAGCTGCACAGCCAGCTCTGACTCCAGCTGGATCCTCTGGCTTTCATAACGGGCCTAGGAGTGAAGGAAGGTAGGGTAATAGCTCAATTCTGTTTGAGTTTAGAAGAGAATGGGCGATATAATATAAACAAAAAATCCATGTGCCAACATTTCCCCTCATAAGCCTAAGGGTTGAAGAACACGAATTTTGTCACAAAGAGTGAAAAAGTTCTCTTTCCTTATTAGATCATGAGGTACTCAAACCTTATACATACACATAAGTGAAAATGATTCTGGACCAAAAAAAATTTTTTTTTTTAACCAAAAGAAATGTTAGGTAGAACAATCAATTCTGTTATATGTATCTGATATAACAGTACCTGAAATCAATAGACATTCAATAAATGTCAGTGTCCCGTCCTCCCAAAACAGAATCAGTCTATATCGCTATTTCCATTTTCTCACTTCATCTTCCTTTTCCAAATCACTGAAATCTGATTTCTACTTATAGTACTTCATGGCAAAAGAACTTAAATTCTAAATCCAATAGTGGTGATTTCTCAGTCATATGTAATCTTGCTGCAACATCTGCCATCTACATAATCCTCCTTTCTAAAACCATTTTCCCTTAGCTCCCATGATGCTACCATCTCAGTGTTCTCATTCTACCTGACTGCTCCTCAGTCTCAGCTGATTGCTTCTCCTCCAACTGCCCATAAAGGCTGACTGCTTCCTTGAGCTCTGTCCTCAGACCTCTTTTGACCATGTACTAACACTCTGGTCACTGAAGCTTTTTACAGGTGTATAATAAACGTTCAGCATTTAGGTCATGGTTTGTTGTTGTTTGCTACCATTTATACCCTAAAACACTTTCTCTATCTCTCCCCGTTAGCCTAGACCTTTCTTCCAGGCTTTAAGCCCATATACCCACTAACCTAATGAAATGCTCTGTTTGGATACACCTCAAAAAGAACACATCTAAAATGACCTCATTTGGTTTTTTACCCTCAAATCTTCTCTTCCTATTTTGTTTCTTGCCTTAGTTAATAACACCACTCTCCACTGAATCAGCCAAGCTATTTGCAACCTGGGGTTTCCTTGATTCCTCCTACTCCTTTACCCTTTCCAAGTGGTCATTCCATTCTACTTCCTTAACATCTAATTTACCCTTCCAGTCACTACTTCATTAATTCAATATTATTTCAAGTCTAATTGATCTCCCTGTTCCACCCTCTGCCCTCTTTCATTTTAGCCCCAATAGACCCTCCATGCCTAAGAGAATATTCTAAAATATGCTCAATTTATTCCCTTGTTTGAAACCCTTCAATGTCCTCATTGCCTAAAGAATAAAGTTCTGGCTGTTTAAAATGGCCCACAAGATCCTTTATGATCTCCCACCTCCCATCTACTTCATTTCTCCCAAATAGGTCCCAATCATATCAAACTCTTGCAGTAACCTAAATTTAAAAAAAAAAAAAAAAAAAGTTATTGTGGTAAGAAACACATAATACAAAATTTACCCTCTTAATCCATTTTTAAGTGTACAGTTGAGTAGTGTTAAATATATTTACATTGTTGTGCAGATCTCTAGAACTTTTCCATCTTGTAAAACTGAAACTACACCCACTGAATAACTCCCCATTTCCCCCTCCCCCTAGCCTTGGCAACCACCATTCTACTTTCTGTTTCTGTGATTCTGACTACTCTAGATATCTTGTTACCTAAATTCTTTAATGAAAAAATTTAATATATACTCCCTGTAAGCCAGTAAGTCCACTTTCAGGAATCTGTGATATAGAAGGGGTATCAAAGATCTATGTACAATGATGTTCAGTGCAGCACTATTTATAGTGAAAAATTGGTATTGATACAAATTTTTCTTCAAAAGGAAAATGCTTAAACTCGGATTCATCTGTTTATTGCAATATTATATAACCCTTAGAAATAATGACGTACATCTGTATGTACTGACATGGGAAGATGTCTATATTATGAGGTTAAAAAACAAGTTGCAGCAAATGCATAGCATGTTCACATTTTTTTAAAGCACCAACCCATATGCTCACATATGAAAAGGTTCTGTAAAGACACACACCAAGTGGTGTGATAAGACAAAGCAACAAATACTTTTTACTTCTGTATTATTTGAACTTCTGTATTATTTGAAAATATAAAAACTTGTATTTTTAAAATATTTTTTAAAGTTCTCTGGGAAGTCTACCTTGACACATTCACATGGGTCTTTGGATATTTACCTCTGATAAATAAACTATGGCAATTTAAGTATAGATGTTATTATTTCTGAAGTAACTCCTAAACAAGAAAAAAACAAACAGAAATTGAGTTTACGACTTTGAAACTAGCTGAAGAAAAAAGTGTAAATGAGAAAAAAGAGAAAGATGAGAAAAAAGTAAAAAATCTGAAAGATGACAAATAAAATATAAAGTAAGGCATAGATCCAACTATGAATAAATAAATTAAAAGTAAATGAAAATGCTCTGGCTAAAAGACAAGTATATAAAAATTGAAAATAAAAAGATTAGAAAAATGTTTGTCAGGCGAACTCCATTTTTTAAAAAAAAGGCTGGTATAGCTCTATTAATATTAAGCAAGAATAGACCAAAGGAAAAGAGCATTATAAGAGTCACCATGTAAGGATAACACATTCAATTGTCAGGAAAGATACAGCAATTTAAAAAATTTATATGCATCTAATAACATAGCCACAAAATGTATAAAGCAAAATTGACATACTACAGGAGAAATGGACAAATCTACACTAAATGAGATTTTAACAGAAAAAAAAATCAATAAAAATATAATAGTTTAAACAGAACAATTCACAAACCAGACACACATACAAATAGACACATATAAAACTGCACCCAAACACTGTAAATACATATTTTCAAGCACATATGAAACATTTAGAAAAACTGACCATATATTAAGACATAAAATAAGTCTCAAAGAATTTCAATAATAAAAATAGCATATTCTTTCATGATATCCACAAGAAACTCTCATATGATCGGAGAAGGGAAGAGAGCAAGAGGGAAAGGGTGGGGAGAATGAGAGAGAGAAGGAGGGAGGTACAGACAGACAATAGACAAATGTAGCAAAATGTGAAACTGGTGAATCTAAGTGTATTCATCATACTATGATGCAACATTTCTTTAAGTCTGAAATATTTCAAACCAAAAAGTTGGGTAGGAATACACAAAAATAAGGAATTTTTTTTAAAGACCATGCTCTTTAATCACAAAGCAGGTAAGCTATAAATCAATAAGAAAACATAATTAGAAAAACTCTGTATGTTTGGAAAGAATCTAGGAGATAAAAATAATATAAAAAACTGAATATTATTCAGAACCAAATAATAAGGAAAATACTATATAGGATAAGTTGCAGGATGTACTTAAATTAATACTTACGGAGAAATTTATAAAAGAAAGCTAAAATGAATAAGCAAGCATCCATCTTAAGAAGATTGTAAAAAGAACAGAATAAAACCAAAGAAAATATAAGGAAAAATATAAAGTACAGATATTAATTGAAAAAAAAAAGCCAAGCCAAAAGTTAATTCTCTGAAAATATATTCAAATAAACTATAAGTAAAATGGTTTTTACAAAAGATGAGAAAAATGACACAAATAAATATGAGGAATGAAAAAACAGAAAACATGCCATAGACATTAAAAAGATCAACTTTAAGTCAATAAGTCAGAAAATGTAGACTAAATGAATATATATATGGGGCAGGAGGACAGAATGTGAGTGCACCAAAAATAATTCAAGAAGAAAGAGAAAGCCTAAATATTTCCATAAACACTAAAGAAGCAAAGCCAGTAGTCAAATGTTCAAGAAGCACATATTAATGCCAACCTTACAAACTATTTCAGAGTACGAGAAGAGAGGGAGTATATTTTCGTGTTTTTAATACTAGCAGATTAAATTATTCAAGTTAACTCTGCTGAACAGAAACAAATAAGTTGAATAAAATTTAATTATATACATATATAAAATCTCCCTAAAAAGTATCAAAGAGGTAACCAAACAGTATTGAATTACTAAAGTAAAGGAAAATGACATCCTAGACAGGTTGCAAGCATGGCAGATGGCCATTAAATACCTCCATTACCCTGGAGGTATTTACCTACCCTAGAAAATTAAAGCCTTTGTGTTGACTGCCTTTCAAGGTCAAATGAGTAGAAACGAAAGTCCAAGGCCAACATAAGTTGGGAAGTCTAACTGGAGACTCTACTCACAATAAACTGAGACTCCAATGAGCTTCACTCTCATGGTGAAAGTGAACCAGAAATTAAAGCTCAAAATTAAAGCTTAGCTTGAATCGTCCAGGAATCTTAACCATAAAAAATTTGGTTTTAGGCTTGTAGTGTATTTCAGAACCTAGTAGAAGCAAATGCAAATCTCCTCTGGAGCAAAGTACTTTCTCTGTAAGCCTCAAATTATTCCTACAACTTATCAACTACAAGGGCCAATACATGGTCAAAAATAACCAGGATCCAAGAAAATAAGACTCCATGTGAGCCAGCTAAAACAAGAGACAACAGAAAAAGATTATCAAACATTTCAGATACTGGTATTAACATCTATAGATAATAAAATTGTATTTAAAGTAATCAAAGACAAACTTGAAAATATCCAAGAACAAGAAACTATGGAAAAGTAATATTTGAAAATAAAAACAACAGTACTTTGGAAAATTAAAAAAAAAAAAAAAACAACAACATAAAATTAAAAACTCAGTGGGATGGGTTAATAGATTAGATAAAGTTAAAAAAAGAATTAGTGAACTGGAAGATAGGAAATTATACAGAGTGAACATAAAAACATGAAACCTAGAAATAATAAAGAAAGTGTGCAACATAGATACAGGATCAACCATACATTTAATCAAGTTCCATAAAGAGATGGCGGAGACAATGGAGCAGAGGCAATATGCAGAGATAATAACTTAGAATTTTCCAGAACTGGTGAAAGACATCACTCCACTATTTTAAGGAGCCTAAAGAATCCCCCAAAAATTTATTAAAAGAAAAAAAGAAAATCTATACTAAGCACATCCAAATAAAACTGATAAAAACTAAAAAGATAAAAATTTTAGAGCATGAGTGGTCAACTGACATAGCTGGCTTCTCAACAATAATAAAAACCAGAATATTTTCAATATGTTGAAATAACTGACAACCTAGACTTCTTCCCAAGAATTCCTTCAAAAATTAATGTGAAATAGACATTTTCCAACTAAAATAAATGAATGCATGAATGAATGAATAAATAAGAGATTTTGACATGAAGAAAAAAGATTCCAGATAGATTCAAATTCAAAAGAAGAGCAAAGAAAGGAGTAATTACGTAGCTACCTCTAAATGAATGTTGACTTTATAAAACAATATTAATAATTTCTTATGGCAGTGTTTTATTTTTAAAAAATAGAATAAAAAAACATAAATAATGTCGCAGAAAATGGTAGAGTAGGAAACTCCAGTAGTTGGTCCTTCTACTGACCAAGCTGGCGAAAAATTATCAGAATGAATTATTTGGGTTCCCTGGAACCTGATCAGATACTGAAAACCAGAGAGTGCTTGATAAAGAGAGAGGCTGCCGAACTTTGGTAAAAGAGCCAGGTGCATAAACCAGCTACCCTCCCCCATCCCTCAGCCTTCTGCAGCCATGGGAATGGCAGCCTATGTTACTAAAGTGGCTGGCTGAAGCGAGGGTGAGCAGTAAGGACCTTATCCTCCCACAACATGAGATTTTGTATTTTGGTCAGTCTAGCAATTCCCTGAGGAACCAGAGCAGACAGTTGTCTTTTTTGGGCCCCTTGAGCTTCAGAGGTTTCCCTAGCAGCATCAGAAGATTTAAAGAGACATGTACATTTTTTTGGTGGGGGTCTGTCAGGTCACAGGTTAATCACAGAGATAACAGAACAGAAATGTCAGTTACCGCACACACCAAGAAATACAGACTTTGCAAAAATAGTTTGGAAAAGTTACTACACAAATGGATAGTTATAGCCATCAAATGAAATCCTTGAGGAGGGAGAGAATATGATTTCCAGAGTTACATTATAATACTCAAAATGTCCAGTACCCAACAAAAAATTACAAACATACAAAAAAACAAGAAAATATGACTCATTCAAAGGAAAAAGAGAATTTGATAGGAACTACTCCTATGGAAGCTCAGACATTGGGATTACTAATCAAAGACATTAAATCAACAGTCTTAAATAAACTCAGTGAGCTAAAGGAAACCATGGACAGCAAACTATAAGAAATCAGAACAATGTATAAATAAATAGGGAATGCCAATAAAGAGATAGAAATTATAAAAAGAAACTAAATAGAAGTTCTGGAGCTGAAAAGCACAATCAGTGATATGAAAAAGTCACTAGATACCATTACCTATCTTTTAGAATGGCCATAAATCCAGAACACCGACAACACCAGATGTTAGTGAGGATATGGAGCAACAGCAATTCTCATTCATTGCTGGTGGGAATGCAAATTGGTACGCCACTTTGGAAGACTTGTGGCAGTTTCTTACAAAACAAAACATACTCTTACCATAAGAGCCAGCAATCACACACCTTAGTATTTACCTAAAGGAGTTGAAAATCTATGTCCACACAAAAACCTGCACATGGATATTTATAGCAGCTTTATTTATAATTGCTAAAACTTGGAAGCAACCAAGATGTCTTTCAGCAGGTGACTAGATAACCAAACTATGGTAACCTAGACAATGAAATGTTATTTAGCACTAAAAAAATGAGCTGTTTACAGCTATGCCACCCTGAACACGCCCGATCTCGTCTGATCTCAGAAGCTAAGCAGGGTTGGGCCTGGTTAGTACTTGGATGGGAGACCACCTAGGAAGACCAGGTTCTGTAGGCATTAAAAAAAATAATAAAAAAATTTTTTAAATTAAAAAAAATAAAAATAAATGAGCTATCAAGTCATGAAAAGAAATGAAGGAAACTTAAATGCATACTACTGAGTGAAAGAAGCCAATCTGAAATATCTACATATTTTATAATTCCAAATATATGACATTCTGCAAAAGGCAAAACTGTGGAGACAGTAAAAAGATCAGTGGTTGCCAGGGGTTTGGGGTTTAAGGGAGGATGGGATGAATAGGTGATGCACAAAGGATTTTTAGGGCAATAAAACTACTAAATATGATACTGTAAAAGTAGATACATTATAAAGTTGTCCAAACCAATACAATATCAACACCAAGAGTGAACCCTAACATATATGGACTCTGGATGATAATGATGTGTCAATTTAGGTACGTCAATTGTAAGAAATGTACTACTCTGGTGGAGAATGCTGATAATGGAAGAAGCTATGTATGTATGGGGGTAGGTGGTATACGAGAAATGTCTGTAGTTTCCATTAAATTTGGCTATGAACCTAAAGCTGCTATAAAAAATAAAGTCTTTTTTTAAAAAATCTGAGAAACATGGCAGAATGAGAGATGTCCCTAGCACTCCCTATGAAACAACAATAAGCTAAATATCTGAAACTCAACAAAAAAACACCCAACCGGCACACAAGCACATCTGAGCGTGAGATCTACGATAAGAGCTACCACAGGTCAGCACCCTGGGAGTCGGGAGGTAGACTGAAAGAAACAAAGAAGCTGCCTCTCACAGCCGGAGCTCCCAGCAGGAGGAGGGGGAAGGGAGAAGGTGCAGCAGGTTCCCTGAACAACCCTGCTTGAGAGAGCTGTGAGCTCCAGGTAGTGGCAGTGCCCAGGGATCAGGGAAGAAAGAAGTGGGGACAGCAGAGAAGCAACAGTTGATTATTACCAACTACAGTTGCAAAACGCCAAGGCTGAGCCGCAGCCCCCATATCCCAACCCAGAGGGCCCCTCCACCATATCCTGCAAGACCCAACACCTGCAGAGCCCCAGGGGAATCTGAGCAAATGCTACTGAAAGTGTCGCTAATACTGACAGGGACTGAGACTGAGGGTAGCAAGCGTGATTGAATATTTATAAGAAAAAAAGACATTTTTAAGACTTTATATAAAGCAAGGATCCAAGAGGCTTAGATGCCACCTACTGGAAACCAGAAGAAAAATGTCATCTTAGCAACAGGCCAAAGAGAGTCCTTTATAAAATAAATCTTTCTGGAAAAAAAAGCAGAATACACTTCCATTAATGCCCAGGTGGAAAAATAGTCCATTAAACACCATGAACAACCAAGGCGACAAGGCAGCTCAGAAAGAAAGAGAAAAATCTCCAGAAAATAAGCTTAAAGACATAGAAATATGTGACTTAAATGACAGAGAATTCAAGATGGTACCTCTGAAAAAACTCAATGAGATCCAAAATAATTTATATCAACAGTTCCAGGAATTGAAAAAATAACTAGATCAGCAGAATGAGTTTTTCAGCAAAGAGATTGAAACCCTCAAAAAGAACCAAATAGAACTTCTGGAGATGAAGAACACACTGAAAGAGATGAAAAACAAAATAGCAAGCTTAAGAAATAGTCAACCAAATGGAGGAAAGGATCAGTGATACTGAAGACAGAAATTAGAAATAAATCAGAAAAAAGAGAGAAACCGAAGAATGAAAAATAATGAAAGAGAAATACAAGAACTAGCTGATACCAACAGGAAAGAAAACATAAGAATAATGGGCATTCTTGAAAGAGATGAAAAGGAGCAGGAATTAGGAAGCATTTTCAGACAAATAGTTGACGAGAATTTCCCAAATCTAAGAAATGAGCTGGAGATTGGAATTCAAGAAGTCAACAGAACGCCCAATATCTCAACCCAAAAAGGCCTTCTCCAAGACACACTGTATCAAAATTATCAAAAACTGATGACAAAGAAAAACTTCTTAGGGCAGCCAGAGAAAAGAAGACAGTAACCTATAAAGGAAAACCCATTAGATTATCATCATACTTCTCAGCACAAACTTTACAAGCTAAAAAGGAGTAGAATCAAATATTCAAACTATTAAATGAAAGGAACTACCAGCCAAGAATAATGTATCCAACAAAGCTCTCCTTTAGATATGAAGGAGAAATAAAGACCTTTCTAGACATACAAAAATTGAAGGAATTCTCTACTATGAGGCCTGCATTACAGGAAATACAGAAAGGGTCAGATCACCTAAAACAAAATGACAAAAATATATGTATATATAACTATGAGTAAGGCAACTAGCAGGTAGATAGAAGCAGAGGAGTTCAACCCTTACTAAGAACAGGGCATTATAAGCTTAAACAATAAGAAGAGATTTGCTATAGAA